>NC_081185.1:40279620-40333607 GCF_029867415.1 Vicia villosa
CATTACCTCATAATGAATTCATACATTAAACGCAAGTTTCTCATTTATTTTGAGAGACTCGCTTCATAATACATGCATTATGACATTGCATAAAGGCTAACTTTACTTTTTTCAGAATTCAGGTAAAAGCAGATAAACAAAATCTCCAATCTTCCAAGATCTAATTCAGTTACTACGAATAGTACTGACACAGTCAACTCTCAAAGATCTAATTCTATCATCACGAACGGTGTAAACACGATCATCTCTCCAAGATCTAATTCAGTTACTACGAACGGTACTGACACGGTCAACTCCCAAAGATCTAATTCTATCATCACGAACGGTGTAGACACGATCATCTTTCCAAGATCTAATTCAGTTACTACGAACGGTGCTGACACGATCAACCTACAAGGATCTAATTCTATCATCACGAACGGTGTAGACACGATCATCTTTCCAAGATCTAATTCAGTTACTACGAACGGTGCTGACACGATCCACATTCAAAGATCTAATACTATCATCACGAACGATGTAGACACGATCATCCTTCAAAGATCTAATTCAGTTACTACGAACGGTGCTGACACGATCAATATTCCAAGATCTAATTCTATTACTACGAAAGGTGTAGACACGATCATCTTTCCAAGATCTAATTCAGTTACTACGAATGGTGCTGACACGATCAACCTCCAACAAACACTTCTCAATACATCTGAGCTCAGATACAGCCTAACGTACGGCTCATTCTGGTACTTCACAATACAAAGGATCCAGTTTAACGTACGACTCATCCTACGATACAACCTGATGTATGTGAAGGATAGAAAAACACTTAGAAAGGGGGGGGGGGGGGTTGAATAAGTGTAGTCTAAAAACTTGAACGATAAAAACAATTTGCACAGTTATTTTTATCCTGGTTCGTTGTTAACTAAACTACTCCAGTCCACCCCCACGGAGTGATTTACCTCACCTGAGGATTTAATCCACTAATCGCAACAGATTACAATGGTTTTCCACTTAGTCCGCGACTAAGTCTTCTAGAGTATCCTGATCACAACCTGATCACTCCAGGAACAAATGCTTAGACACAAGCTAAGACTTTCTTAGAGTATCCTGACCACCACGTGATCACTCTAATTACAACTGCTTAGACATAAGCTAAGACATCCTAGAGTATCCTGATCAACACTTGATCACTCTAGTTACTTACAAATTAATGTAATCAATTCTAAGAGTTTTACAAATGCTTCTGAAAAGCTATAATCACAACAGTGATATTTCTCTTAACGTTTAAGCTTAATCTCACTAATATATTACAACAGCAATGTAGTGAGCTTTGATGAAGATGAAGTTTGAGAGCTTTGATTTGAACAGCGTTTTAGCAAGTTAATATTCACAGAAATCGTCGACCTTGCTTCTCATCAGAACTTCATATTTATAGGCACTTGAGAAGATGACCGTTGGGAGCATTTAATGCTTTTCGTATTCCGTACAGCATTGCATTTAATGTTTCACGCTTTTGTCAACTACCTCGAGCATTGTTCACGCTGTGTCTACTGACGTTGCCTTTAATAGCTTCCAACGTTCCTTTTGTCAGTCAGCGTAGCCTGCCACCTGTACTTTCTTCTGATCTAATGTTTGTGTATACAACGTTTGAATATCATCAGAGTCAAACAGCTTGGTGCATAGCATCTTCTTGTCTTCTGACCTTGAAGTGCTTTTGAGCGTGATACCATGAGAACTTCGGTGCTTCTGCTTCTGAACTCAAGTTCTTCTGATGCTTCCATAGACCCATGTTCTGATTCTGCTTTGACCATCTTCTGATGTCTTGCCAGATCATGTTCTAATGTTGCATGCTGAACCTTCTGAGACAAAGCTTCTGAGCGCTGATTTGTGCATACTCTTTATATATTTCCTGAAAAGGAAATTGCAATGTATTAGAGTACCACATTATCTCACACAAAATTCATATCCTTGTTATCATCAAAACTAAGAATATTGATCAGAACAAATCTTGTTCTAACAATCTCCCCCTTTTTGATGATGACAAAAACATATATAAATGATATGAATTTGCGATCAGAAAGAGCAGACGGCTAAAGACAATTTACACAGCTATAGCATAAGCATGTGAATATGTCTCCCCCTGAGATTAACAATCTCCCCCTGCGATGAATAGTCTCCCCCTGAAATTAATACCAGAAGAATTTTATAAATAAAAGACTTCCCTGAGTATTTCAGTAGAGACGTTCACAGTGCTTGATCTTCAGAACATTCATGACTTATGATTTCTGCTTCCATAGGACAACTTCAGAATATTGAATTTCTTTAGATCCTCAGAACATTCACAGCTTCTGATTCCTGCTTCCATCGGACAGCTTTAGAACTTGAATTTCTTTGATCTTCAGAACATTCACAGCTTCTGACTTCTGCTTCCATCGGACAGCTTCAGAACTTGAATTTCTTTAGATCTTCAGAACATCCACAACTTCTGATTCTTGCTTCCATTGGGACAGCTTCAGAGCTTGAATTTCTTCTTTCATCACTTCATGCTAGATTGTATCAGAACATTGTTGAATGTACCAGAGCATCATCAGAGCATCTATACATCCTGAAATGTTACAGAACAAAACTAAACGACAAAAGTCAGCATGAATGAGTCAGAACATATAATATGTTTCAGAACACATAATATGTATCAGAGCCATATAAAATGTATCAGAACAAGTAGCCATAATGTTTCAGAGCATATTCTATCATTAGAATATCTGAACATTCTTCCTTCTTACTTCTTGCTTCTGATTCTGAAGCTACATAGCACTCAGCTTGCTTCAAGAATCCAAGAACTTGATTCATCTTGTTGCTTCTTATATTGATCTTGAATCTTCAATTCCTGCAACAACACAACTTAAAGCATAGAACTTTGCAAGTTCTGTTAGTAAAGCAACTGATTAAATCAAATCATTTATCACATATTTCTCCCCCTTTTTGTCATAACATCAAAAACATAAAAGATTCAGATGAAAAACAAAAAGAAACACATGGAAGAAAAAGATAATTTCCATTGAAGTTCAAGTAGACAAAAGTACAGAAGTACAAGAAGATAAGGAAGAGAAGATGCACAAAACAGATGCAGCACAAGCAAAAACAAAAACAACTAAGACTCAATCTAAGATGACCCTAGTCTCGACAAGATCTTGGCCAGCATCTCTTGAACCCCATTGTTGTGCTCATTCTGCTTCTCTATGAAAGCTCTAAACTCAGCATTGACTGAGCTTTGCTCATCCTGGTTCTTCTGAAGAACTTCCAGAGTCCTTGCAAGACGGGAAGGTTCATCAGAAGAAGCTTCACAGCTTCTATCCAACGGGATGGCATTGTGATCTGTAGCTTCCATTGATAGATCATTTGCAGAGATTTCCTCAACAGGAACTGATTCAGCAACATGATCTTCTACATCTGCTTCTTGCATAGAAGCGTCTTCATATTCTGTAGCCGGAATCTCAGAATCTCCATTCTCAAGTGCCCGAAGAATGGCAGCTAGGTTCCTAAGGGCAGAAGGACCTTCAACTTCTGGTGGGTCAACAACTTCTGGAATGACCAAGCTTGGGTCTTTCTTAGAAGGGTTTTCCCTCAAAAAGTCAAAGAGAGTCTTGAAGTTCCCTAGTAGAACAGGATATTGAGGTATCCAGACCACAATCTCCCTGCAAGGGTTAGCTTCCAATGCAGCAGCCAGTCTTGCTTCTTCCAATTCATCCACAAACTGCTTCTCCTCAGCAGCAACACAATTTCTGAGAGGATAGTAGTATATACCATTATCACCCTTCAGAAGGTAACCAGGGTAACCAGGGGCAGCAGCCACTAGTCTTTTCTGTACTCCCATTGCTTCTACTTGAAAATCCTTGCGAAAGCTTTTCCAGAGATTTCTTGTAGAAACATCATCCAGACCATTTAGAAAGGCACCCTTCAGAAGATCTAGACTGCTAATCATCTCATGTCTGAATAGTTCCAGGTAGGTATAGGGTTCAGGTTCAGGCGGATTGAAGGTGAATTTGTAGTCAGGGTAGAGAAGACAATAGGGTTTGGATTTTCTGGTAGGTAAGGGATGGGATATAGAAGGTGGAGGTGCGGTGGATGAGGAAGAAGGGATATCTGAGAGAATGATTGATAAGGATGGAATATCAGAAAGGATAGATTGAGAAGAGGATGGAGTATTTGTAAAGGGAATTGGTGAGAAAGATTTATCAGAAGGAGTTGGGGGAAGAACACATAGAGGTGTGGGGTTTAGAATGGGAGACGAAAAAGATGATGGAGAAGGATTTGGTAAAGTGAAGTTTACTTTTGGTTCAGATGGAGGTGATTGGAGAGATGGTTTAGGGACAGAAGGAGGTGGAGTAAAAACCTGCCTGGAGATGTGTTCAGAAGAAGCATGTGAAGATCTGGTTCTGTGAAAGGAGTCTCTGATCCTTTTCTCCCTTCGTTCTTCAGAGTCCACCTTGTCAGGATCATAGGTGACCCTCAATTTCTTGGCTTTCTTAACCTCATCTTCTCGGGCCTTTCTTTTTAGCCTAGCCTTTTGTTCCTTCTGATCCTTCTTCAGAAGATCAGCTTTGGACGGAAGTACTCTGCCACGGATCCAAGCAGGATCAATATCTGATTGCTTCCTAACACAATCTTCCAGGTAAAGCTTGACAACCTGATGCAGTTCTTTATGAAACAAAGAGGCAAAACCTTCAACAGCAACTCTTCTTGACAGGATGTCAGGAAAGCTTGTGCACACAGAAGGTACATTTTGAATGAGTTCCAGTCTGAACAAATCCACACCATTGAATATGGGACCTTGAACTATTCCAAGAAAATGGGACGCATTGAGTTTTCAGATGGAGTCCAGCACTTTGCTTTCAATCAGAATGTCTGAAATCATTCTTCCGAAAGGAATAGTCTTTCTTGAAATATGAGGGTACTTCGCCCTTTCATCTTCTCTTGACTCACAAATAGAAGTCTTCAGATTCTCAAACAGAATATGAGAGATTTTGATCTCTATCTTTCTGCCAATGCAGAAAAGAGTATACTTGTGATCCGGACTGATGTAGGAGGAGGAGAGCATCTTCTTTCTATGGTGAAGAGAACCCAGAATAATCTCAGCCCATACTTGATAAAACGGCCTTAAGGTGCCCGTGTTATGAGAATCAATTCCAAAGGCCAGAGAGATTTGTTGTTCAACTTTAAACCAATCAACTGTTGCATGTTGAAGACCAGACTAACCTTCTTCATCATTCAGATTGTACAGCTTCCTGATGAGCTTTTCAGTGATAACCACTTCATGGCCTAGCACGAATGAAATGATGGCAGTTGGGGTAACCGTTGCATGTACCCAAAAATCCTTCACAAGTTCAGGATAAATTGGACCAACCAATCTATCAAGATATTTAGACCATCCTTGCTCAAAGATTCTTGCATCACACTTAAAGCCATTTTCTTTTAGGTTGTTGATGTCCACAGCAGATTCACATAGAACTTCCAGTTCTTCCGTGGGAATTAAGCATGTTTTCAATGGAGCATACTCATATTTGCGTAGAAGGAATTGTGTAGAAGTGAGTCTTTCTTTTGAATTTGATGAACTTGAAGATGAGTTCATGATGATTAAGCTTTGAGATCAAATCAAAAACTAGGGTTTGAAAAACAGATGCAACGAAAGGGATGCACAAAAAAAGAGAGAGAGAGAAAAAGAAGGAATGAAGGTGAAGCGGGTTATTTAAAAGATTTGAAAATAAAGAAATCATTATGCATTTAATGAGAAATGACATTAGGAGAGAGAACACGGTAAATGAAATGATTTAACACAGTTACCTAGATCGGCGTCTTTTCAACTGCACGCTTTTTACTAACCGTACAGACACGCGTTCACCATCCAAAAATAGATGACAGCTGTAATTTTCCTGAATAGACTTTACGCCTTCTGATTCTGATCACGGCTTCTGATTGTCATTCTTTAGGAATGATCTTGTTCTGATACGATCATCTTTCTTCCCAAGGATCACATCTTCTGAATGAGCTGAAGCAAGTCTAGGTGATCTTCTGACTGTTGGCTCTTCAGAAATCCTGAGATTCTCTAAAGATGCAGCAACTTGATCTTCTGATCCATTGCTTCTGAGACTGCCAGCTTCTGCAGCTTTGCTTCTTGGTTCTACTGCTTCTGATATATCAATATCAAAATCTGCAAAATTCTCAAACTGCTTTGGTTTTTCAAGACCAAGCTTATCATCAAACCTGATATTGATTGATTCTTCTACAATCAATGTTTCAGTATTGTATACTCTGTAGCCTTTAGAGCGTTCAGAATATCCAAGAAGGAAACACTTTTGTGCTTTAGAATCAAACTTACCAAGATGATCTTTAGTATTCAGAATAAAACATACACATCCAAAAGGATGGAAATATGAAATGTTGGGCTTTCTGTTCTTCCATAATTCATAAGGAGTCTTATTTAGAATAGGTCTGATAGAGATTCTATTCTGAATATAACACGCAGTGTTTATTGCTTCTGCCCAGAAATGCTTAGCCATATTGGTTTCATTGATCATGGTTCTGGCAATTTCTTGTAGAGTCCTATTCTTTCGCTCTACAACTCCATTTTGCTGTGGAGTTCTAGGACAAGAGAAATCATGGGCAATACCATTTTCTTTGAAGAACTCCTCAAAGAATTTGTTCTCAAATTCACCACCATGATCACTTCTAACCTTTATGATTTTGCACTCTTTCTCTGATTGGATCTGAGTGCAGAATTCAAAGAACACTGAATGAGACTCATCCTTGTGTTTTAAGAACTTTACCCATGTCCAGCGGCTATAATCATCAACGATGACTAATCCATATTTCTTCCCTCTGACAGATGCTGTTTTGACTGGGCCAAACAGATCAATGTGCAAGAGTTCTAACGGCCTTGAGGAAGAAACAACATTCTTAGACTTGAATGCAGGTCTGGAGAACTTGCCCTTCTGACATGCTTCACAAAGAGCATCTGATTTGTATTTCAGATTTGGGAGTCCTCTGACCAGATTTAGTTTGTTAATCTGAGAGATCTTTCTCAAACTAGCATGTCCTAATCTTCTGTGCCAGACCCATTGCTCCTCAGAAACAGACATAAGACAAGTCACCTTCTGCTTCTCAAGATCAGAAAGATCAATCTTATAAATGTTGTTCTTTCTCTTGCCTGTAAATAGGATTGAGCCATCCTTCTGACTTACAGCCTTGCAAGAATTTTGATTGAAGATTATATCATAACCATTGTCACTTAATTGACTTATGGACAATAAGTTATGCGTTAATCCTTCTACAAGAAGTACATTAGTTATGGAAGGAGAGTTACCAAGACTTATGGTTCCAGAGCCAATGATTTTGCCCTTCTGATCTCCTCCAAACTTGACTTCTCCACCTGGCTAAAGCACCAGGTCTTGGAATGTAGACCTTCTTCCCGTCATGTTTCGCGAGCACCCAGAGTCCAGGTACCATGACATTTTGCTTTTTGTCCTCTTTGCCACCAAGGATATCTGCAACAGAAATTATCTTCTCCTTAGGTACCCACAATTTCTTGGATCCTTTCTTGTTAGTTCTCCTCAAGTTCTGATTGAACTTGGGTTTAACAAAATATTTAACAGGAGGAACAACATGATATTCTTTAGGTTTGTCAGCATGATATTTCTTAGGATGTGTCACATGCTTCTTGGTTTGAACAGTGTTAAAACTCTGTGCATGTGAAGTGAGCCTAATATCATGAGCATGGCCATATTTGAACTGATCATACAATGGCTTGTATGTGATCTTCAGATCATCAACAGGTTCAAATTTATGTGAGGTATCACCCTCATAGCCAAAACCAAACCTTCAGTTTCCAGAAACACCATATATCATGGAAGCAAGATGACTTCTGCCAATACTTCTAGATAAGAACTTTCTGAAGCTCGAGTCATATTCTTTCAGAATATGATTGAGACTTGGAATGGATTTTTCTGTTTCAGAAGGAGATCCACTATCTTTGGATAGATTTAAAACTTTTTCCTTCAGTTCAGAATTTTCCAATTCCAGCTTCTTAGTTTCAGATTCAAACTGCTTTTTCAGCTTTTTGTATTTGATACTAAGATGAGCCTTGAGTTCCAGAAGTTCTGTTAAACTGGAAACTAACTCTTCTCTAGATAGTTCAGAAAATACCTCTTCAGAATCTGATTCTGATGTAGATTCTGATCCATCATCTTCTGTAGCCATCAGCGCGAAGTTGGCCTGCTCTCCTTCAGAGTCTGATTCTGATTCTGATTCAGAATCATCCCATGTTGCCATAAGACCTTTCTTCTTTTGAAACTTCTTCTTGGGATTCTCCTTCTAAAGTTTTGGACACTCATTCTTGTAATGTCCAGGCTCATTGCACTCATAGCAGACAGCCTTCTTCTTGTCAGATCTTCTGTCACCAGAAGATTCTCCTTGTTCAAATCTCTTTGAACTTCTGAAGCCTCTGAACTTCCTTTGCTTGCTCTTTCAGAGTTGGTTTACCCTTCTGGAGATCATGGACAGTTCATCTTCTTCTTCAGATTCTGATTCTTCAGGATCTTCTTCTCTAGCCTGAAAAGCGTTAGTGCATTTTTTAACATTTGATTTTAACGCAATAGACTTACCTTTCTTCTGAGGCTCGTTTGCATCCAGCTCTATTTCATGACTTCTCAAGGCACTGATAAGCTCTTCCAGAGAAAATTCATTCAGATTCTTTGCAATCTTGAATGCAGTCACCATTGGACCCCATCTTCTGGGTAAGCTTCTGATAATCTTCTTTACATGATCAGCCTTGGTGTAGCCTTTATCCAGAACTCTTAATCCAGCAGTTAGCGTTTGAAATCTTGAGAACATCTTCTCAATGTTTTCATCATCCTCCATCTTGAAGGCTTCATATTTCTGGATTAGAGCAAGAGCTTTAGTCTCCTTGACTTGAGCATTTCCCTCATGGGTCATTTTCAATGACTCATATATATCATAGGCCGTTTCCCTGTTAGATATCTTCTCATACTCAGCATGAGAGATAGCATTCAGTAAAACAGTTCTACATTTATGATGATTCTTGAAAAGCTTCTTCTGATCATCATTCATTTCTTGCCTTGTAAGCCTTACGCCACTAGCTTTCACTGGATGTTTGTAACCATCCATCAGAAGATCCCATAGTTCACCATCTAGACCAAGAAAGTAACTTTCCAGTTTATCTTTCCAGTATTCCAAGTTTTCACCATCAAATACTGGTGGTCTAGTATAACCATTGTATTGCTCAGCAGAGCCAGATGTAGATGCAGGTGGATTTGTTGGAATTTCACCAGCCAATTGAAGGATAGAAAAACACTTAGAAAGGGGGGGGTTGAATAAGTGTAGTCTAAAAACTTGAACGATAAAAACAATTTGCACAGTTATTTTTATCCTGGTTCGTTGTTAACTAAACTACTCCAGTCCACCCCCACGGAGTGATTTAACTCACCTGATGATTTAATCCACTAATCGCAACAGATTACAATGGTTTTCCACTTAGTCCGCGACTGTCTTCTAGAGTATCCTGATCACAACCTGATCACTCCAGGAACAAATGCTTAGACACAAGCTAAGACTTTCTTAGAGTATCCTGACCACCACGTGATCACTCTAATTACAACTGCTTAGACACAAGCTAAGACTTCCTAGAGTATCCTGATCAACACTTGATCACTCTAGTTACTTACAAATTAATGTTATCAATTCTAAGAGTTTTACAAATGCTTCGAAAAGCTATAATCACAACAGTGATATTTCTCTTATCGTTTAAGCTTAATCTCACTAATATATTACAACAACAATGTAGTGAGCTTTGATGAAGATGAAGTTTGAGAGCTTTGATTTGAACAGAGTTTTAGCAAGTTAATATTCACAGAAATCGTCGACCTTGCTTCTCATCAGAACTTCATATTTATAGGCACTTGAGAAGATGACCGTTGGGAGCATTTAATGCTTTGCGTATTCCGTACAACATTGCATTTAATGTTTCACGCTTTTATCAACTACCTCGAGCCTTGTTCACGCTGTGTCTACTGACGTTGCCTTTAATAGCTTCCAACGTTCCTTTTGTCAGTCAGCGTAGCCTGCCACCTGTACTTTCTTCTGATCTGATGTTTGTGTATACAACGTTTGAATATCATCAGAGTCAAACAGCTTGGTGCATAGCATCTTCTTGTCTTCTGACCTTGAAGGGCTTCTGAGCGTGATACCATGAGAACTTCGGTGCTTCTGCTTCTGAACTCAAGTTCTTCTGATGCTTCCATAGACCCATGTTCTGATTCTGCTTTGACCATCTTCTGATGTCTTGCCAGACCATGTTCTGATGTTGCATGCTGAAACTTCTGAGACAAAGCTTCTGAGCGCTGATTTGTGCATACTCTTTATATATTTCCTGAAAAGGAAATTGCAATGTATTAGAGTACCACATTATCTCACACAAAATTCATATCCTTGTTATCATCAAAACTAAGAATATTGATCAGAACAAATCTTGTTCTAACAGTATGGTGTATTCTGACACTTATCAACACAGGGGACCTGGTCTAACGTACGACCTATCCTACAGCCTAACGTACGGCTTTTCCATACATTTATCAATGCAAATTGGATCCGGTCTAACGTACGACCCATCCTACAGCCTAACGTACGGCTTTCCAGACATCTATCGATGCAATTGGACCTAGTCTAACATATGACTCTTCCTAAAGTACAACCTAACGTACGGCTTACTTTGACATTTATCAATACAGTGGATTCAGTCTAACGTACGACTTATCCTAAGTATATCTTTTCGGATACAGTCTAACGTACGACTCATTCTGATTCTCATATTATCAAAACCAAATGGCATTTAAGCCCATCTCACACATCCTCCTGCCAACATTTGGATGGCATCTTTAAGCCCATCTCCGGCAAAAAGTCCCTGCATCATCAAGGGCAAATTTCTGGATATTCTAGTGTTCAATCCTCTTCCACCTTCAAATACCGATTGGTATACAAACCACTCTACATCCTCATGTTTAAGAAGATTGAACAGGGGCAGCTGTCATACCCCAAAATTTGCCCTCTTATAATTGTCTATGTCATTTTATTTCAAATAATTGACGTAGCGCAATCGGTAAGAATTTGAGGGCAAAAGACGCACGACCGAAAGGTCCCGGGTTCGATTCTCACTTCTAACCTTTATTTTATTTTTTAACTTTTTTCCATTTTTTATTATTTTTAACTTCTTTAGTTATAATTTTCTTCTTTTTTATCAGGAAGTTTAAAACATCTTTTTTCTTTAAATTTTAATTTTAATACTCCTTTTAGTAAAATATATTCAAAAAGTACAAAAAATATATATCGTTTTTAGAAGCTACTTTTTTTATTTTAAGCATTAGTTTTGTTATTAGTATTATATTAAAGATTTAGAAATATTATATCAGATAGATGTTTTATTATTATTATTATTATTAATATTATTATTTTTATTATTATAGTTTTAATTCAGTTATTATTAGTTTTATATTTTTATTTCTAATTATATCATATTTATTTAGCTATTATTATTATTTAGTATAACTAATAGTTATTAGAATTTTATTTTTATTATTAATTAAATCTTTTTTAGAGTCCAAGTCCATTGTTTTTTAACCTAATATTTTTCTTATAAATGCTAATATTTTTTATACATTAGGGACTAACAATTTTAACCCTTATTCTCACTCTCTCCCTCTTCTCACAAATACAAAAATTATGTTCTCCTACTTCTCCTTCTTCAGGGTCTCAATTCCGGTTGCAGCAGAGTGATAAATTTTCCAGCCTATCAGCCGAATTCTGAAACTACTGTTTTGATTTGCTCCGAATTTTTTCCAGAAGTTCATAAAAAAATCGAGGAACAATACTCCTTTAGATAGAATTCTAAAGGATTTCGACGCTCAAAATCGCAAATTCCTCGTTTTTCTATTTTATTTGATTTAATTTCTATTTTCATATTTTCAAAAAAATCTCAAAAAATTTGTAGTTTCGCTATCTTATTTTATTTGATTTATGATCAGGTATTTATATTTTTTGATCACTTTTTTATTTTTCCATTTGTTTTCTTAACCGTAACATTGCATGGTTTATGAAGAGGTTTCCTATGGATTGGCCAATTGGAAGGAGCTTTGTTCATAATTTAATTATTATTATCTTCATTATTATAATTATCTTCGTTATTAACATTATTACTATCCTTTTTTGCAGGTATTTCCTTTGGCTAAAGAGGAGCAGTGCAGGAATATGAGTTTACCATTGGTAGGACATAAAGCTTTTGCCTCTTCGAAAATTCCATTGACATCCTATGGACCTTCAGCCACACCATATCAGATCAAATCCTGGTTTTTCTTTAAATTCATTTTTTTTATTGGTTTATTGTTTTATTATTAAAATTTTCACTAAAACCTTAATCTTTTTTTCTCAAATCATAAAATTCATGTTATTTTCACAAATCACTCTAAAAATATCTTTTTTCTTTTTCTTTTATAAAATTATTATTTTTTATTTATTTTAATAATTTAGAGTAATATTTATATTTAGGTTTAAATCTTAATTTAGTATTTTAGTTTTTTTCATATACAATCAATTTAATTTTTAATTTAGGTTTAATTAATAATATAAATTTTAGGTTTAGGCTAATTTTAATCAAATCAGGGTTTTCAAGCCAATAATTCAATTTTAATCTGATTTTAGGTTTCATCACTTACCTTTGCCCTTAATCCTATTAAATCATCTTGGTAATTGTTGCCCATTAACAGTGGGTATGGAGGTTTGACTTTTGTAATCAAACATTAAATTTCTTCAAACGCGCATTCTCTTCTCATCCCATACTCCATTAATTGTCGAATGCTCTCTATTTAATTCTCCTTCTTGTTTAAATTATTTTATTATTTTATTTATTTATTTAGGCTATTTGCCTTTTTGCCTTGCCTCGCCTTTTTAGTCATAATTTTGTATTTCCCCATTTGGGTTTGCCTGATGCCATTTGCCTTGCCTGTTTAATTCTTGCAATATTATTCCTTCTATATTTTGCCCCTATTTTCCCTGCCGGTGTTTATTGTAATAATTTAGATTTAATTTTCGCCTTTAAATTTTAGCCCACAGGTGTTTATTGTAATAGCGTAGGAACTTTTAATTTCTGCCTTTAATGTTGTTTATATTAAAATGCGTGGTTAGTAATCTTAGGGAGTGCAAGCCTTGAACTGAATTAGGATAACTAATGACAAGATAAATAATTGAACTTAATCACGTGATTGTGCACCCACACACCTTTAGGGTAATCCTTCTGGTTGCCTTGTTGCCTTATTAGTTGCTGATTTGTTGCCTTAATTTTGTTGCCTAATAATAGTCAAGTCCCTCGATTCCGAGGATACCTAAAGCAAATTTTGCCTTTAAAGTTATTGAAACTCCCTCGAGGTTGCCTTATAATTGATGATATGTCCCTATTGCTAAGGTATCCTCGCATGATGCCTAAAAAGATTAATGACTATTTTATCCTTCCCTTAGACTATCTGCCCTCTTTATGGTAGGGACAGTCTTATGGCGAACGATTATTCTCGATGACCCTTCGATGACCCGCACATCCAATTGAAAGACTTCCTGCCCTCTCATGGTATGGATAGACCCTTTCACCCTAAAAAGCTAAAAGAACAAATTTACAAACTTAGGGTAATTGCTACTAATTGCTTGCTCTTTTTCAAATTCAAATTCAAATCAAAATATTTTCCCACTTCTTTCAAAGAATATTTTCAAAAAGACTACGCTTATTTACAAGCTAAAGTTCTTATTTCTATTCACACCCCACTTTTCAAACAATTCAAACATTTTGAAAACAAAGTGAGCTAAGCAATTAAGAGCCCATGGATAACCATGGATACAAATGGTGCTTTAAACCTTCCCTTTGTATAACTTACCCCCCGAACTCAAAATCTTTAAAAGGTCTTTTTCTGTTCTTTTAGCCTTTCTTATTGGATAAAATAAAAGTCGGTGGCGACTCTTGCTATCCGCACATTTCAATAAAGTCAGTTCACCGTATTACACTGATGTAGAGACTTTTTCTAGAGATTGGCTTAAAGATGCCATCTAGGCAAAGTGTTGTCGGAGACGGGCTTAAGATGCCATCTGGACACAGTATTGTTAGAGATGGGCTTAAAGATGCCATCTGGACACAGTATTGTTAGAGATGGGCTTAAAGATGCCATCTGGAGATGGGCATGCAGATGCCATCAGTTGATGTATTGATATGTGTCAGAATGACTCGTATATTAGACTGTATCTGTGGTGTCTGAATTAAATTGTTGGCTCGATTGCCCTGAACGTCGGGATCATATAAGTGACTCCATTGTCGTGACTCCATTGTCATGGTCTTTTCTGAACTGAATATCGGGATTAGATACGTGACTCCATTGTCGTGACCCCATCGCCGTGACTCCATCATTGTGACTCCATTGTCGTGACTCCATTGTCGTGACTCCATTGTTGTGACTCCATTGTCGGGACTCAATTGTCGTGACTCAGTTGTCGTGACTCAATTGTCGTGACCCAATTGTCGTGACTCCATTGTCGTGACTTCATTGTCGTGATTCAATTGTCGTGACTCAATTGTCGTGACTCAAGTGTCGTGACTCCATTGTTGTGACTTCATTGTCATGATTCAATTGTCGTGACTCCATTGTCGTGACTCCATTGTCGTGACTCGGTTATCGTGATTCCATTATCGTGACTCCATTGTCGTGACTCCATCGTCGTGACTCAGTTGTCATGATTCCATTATCGTGACTCCATTGTCGTGACTCCGTCGTCGTGACTCCATTGCCGTGACTCCATTGTCATGGTCCTTTTTGAATTGAGTTCCATGATTAAGTCTGTCTCTTTCTTTGATCGTGTCAGCACCGTTCGTGGTGACCGAATCTAATCTTTGAATGTTAATCGTGTCAGTACCGGTCGTAGTAACTGAATTAGACCTTGGAAAGATGATCGTGTCTACACCGTTCGTGATGATAGAAACACAACCACGAACTTATCGAGATAAGAATGAAAGATCCTGTTCATATACTCCATAAAAACACCAGGTGCATGAGTAACTCCAAACGGCATTATAGAATACTCGTAATGTCCATACCTTGTTCTAAAAGTAGTCTTTTGAATATCGTCATCTTTCACACGAATTTGGTGATATCCAGACCTCAGATCGATCTTACTAAACACACGCGCCCCGACCAACTGATCCATGAAATCATCAATCCTCGGCAGTGGATACCGATTCTTTATAGTAACCTTGTTCAATTGTCTGTAATCCACACACATCCTCATCGAACCCTCTTTCTTCTTTACTAACAATACAGGCGGACCCCATGGAGAAACACTAGGACGAATGAATTTCTTCTCAAGCAATTCTTCCAACTGCTTCTTCAGTTCAGCCAACTCGGACGGAGACATACGGTACGGTGCCATCGACACTGGACTAGTTCCCGGAACCAAATCAATAGAAAACTCTACTTCTCTTTCCTGTGGCAATTCATTCACATCTTCCGGAAAAACTTCTGGAAAATCACATACCACTGGTAGTTCGCTACTCGCCACTTTTTCTTTCAACTTCATCAATGCGAACGACATAAACACCGTTGCACCATCTCCGATAGCCTCATTCACCTGTCTAGCTGTCATTTCCAGATCATCAGAACTAACCTCTTCAGGAAAAATTACCATCTTCGCAAAACAGTTAATATGAACACGGTTGAATTCCAACCAGTTCATTCCCAGGATTACATCGAGTTGTTTCAACGGAAGGCACACTAAGTCCATCCCGAATTCTCTACCAAAAATGTCAACCGGACAATTCAAGCATGCAGACGAAGTAGTTACTGAACCCGACGCAGGAGTGTCAATAACCATACTTCCATTTATGTTAGATATCTCTAGATTCAATCTCTCAGCACAATCCAAAGAATTCAAAGAATGAGTTGCTCCAGTATCAATAATCGCAACTAAAGGTGTGCCATGA
This sequence comes from Vicia villosa, assembly GCF_029867415.1. Lineage (NCBI taxonomy): Eukaryota > Viridiplantae > Streptophyta > Magnoliopsida > Fabales > Fabaceae > Vicia > Vicia villosa. The sequence goes on from NC_081185.1 coordinate 40,295,690, forward strand.
ATGAAACACGTACCTTTAATCAATCTGTCTTCTAGAGTAGTCTCTGACCCTGTCAAAGAAAAAACCTTCCCTCCCGATTGGTTCTTCTTTGGCTTGGTGCAATTCGGACTAATGTGACCCTCTTCACCTTAGTTGTAACAAGTCACAACCTTCTTCTTGCAATCAGCAGCAATATGGCCCACTTGGTCACACTTGTAACACTTCTTCTGGTCAAGCTTACACTCGTTCCTACGATGTCCCATCTCACCACAATTATAACATCTGATACGAGCACTGGAATCTCCCCCGCTAGGTTTCTTCCAATCAGCAGATTTACCTCTACCATACGGCTTACCTCTATCCATATGTTTCTTCCCCTTTCTGTCAACCAACTCGCGAGAGTGAGATGACTTCAGCTTGATAATATCTTCCTCAAAAATCCTGCTACAATCCACTAAGTAAACAAACCTCCGAATCCTCTGGTACCTAATGCCTTGCTTGATCTCATCATGAAGGCCATTCTCAAATTTGACACATTTTGAGAACTCACTAGCTTCATCATTGTTGTAGTGCACATAGTACTTTGCTAGCTCCACAAATTTTGCAGCATACTCTGGTACCATCATATTACCTTGAACTAGTTCTAGAAATTCAATCTCTTTTATGCCTCTAACATCCTCAGGAAAATACCTCCTCAGAATTTCCCTTTTGAATATAGCCCAAGTAATTTCTATACCATCAGCATCCAGTTCAGCTCTGGTTGCCAACCACCAGTCATCAGCTTCTTCCGACAGCATATGTGTGCCATACCTCACCTTGAGATTTTCAGCACAATCGATGACTCTGAAAATCCTCTCGATCTCCTTCATCCATTTCTGAGCACCTTCAGGATCATGCGTGCCTTTGAACACTGGAGGATTGTTCCTCTGAAAATTCCCCAATTGCCTCTCAGCACCAATCCCTGCTCCTACAGCATTCCCTCCAAGCACACCAGTAATCATGCCCAGAGCCTCAGCGATAGCATCATCATTTCTTCCTCCTCTTCCAGCCATTGTTCTGCTTAATCACAAACAATCCAGTCAGAACAAAAGTATCGACGAATAACTCGTATTAGTCGCATACACAAGAAAGACTGACACTAAGACTCTGGTCACAACGACCGACTATGCTCTGATACCACTATTGTAACACCCCTCTAATACCCCGCGGAAATTAAACAAATATTAATCAGAGTAACATGTAAAGAGGTGCCACAATTCATAAATAAAAGAAAACACACATTCGGCATATGTCATGCATTCACTGAGAACATCTGAATTATAACCCATTAGATAAAAATCATGTTTACACAGCGGAATTGAATCATCCAGTCAACATTACATCATTAATGTATCAGACTTCAAACAAAATAAACAAATAGAGTTATAATTTAAACTCAAAACATCGCGTTCCCAGTGTTACATCTATCAGAGCATGACATCGACACAATAAATAAATCGACTTATGAGCTAATCCTCACCAAGTCGCGCCGCTATCCTCAATCTGAAAATGAAAACAAGTAAGGGTGAGTCTCATCACAGTTAACCAATGTTATTGCATCATAAATAACAATATATCATAGTTATATCATTCACCCAATCATTTCATATTCAGACACATCATCGTCACACATCCACAGACATCAAGTCATCATATAACATATATTAATCATGTTATAAAAATCATGCATATGTATGAAACTGACACTATGCATGTGGTACCAACATCATCAATGGGAAAACCCACCGACCGATCTATCATCATCTAGATACGGCCCTACCAGCATAGATTCCACACAATGGGAATCTTGCCCTTCACTGAATCCTCTCATCATTAGGATATAGCCCTCATCAAATGATTATGAATGCATGCAAACATATATATACAACATACTATCATCGTCATCATACTACGAGTAACATCATCTTATACTCATTCATCATCATTCCCCATCATCATCATCATTAACAAGTATGTTTATATATGTATAATTGCATCATTCAATAAAATCATATAACAATAATTCATACAGATTCGTCAGTTCAAAAGTTATACGTCGTCAAACTTTCAAAATCACAAAACAGCAAAATCTGCAGGTCTCACTGGCCATACGCGTACCAACAGGCCCAAAAATTCACAACACACGCACCATATGCGTATGAGCAGATCCAACATTCCACACAAAACACATCCATACGCGTACCAGCAAGGCATACGCGTATCAACCAGATACCATACGCGTATGAGCAGAAGGTGCAACCTGATGCACACATGGGGAGCGTATCATACGCGTATCACCCCCTCGATACGCTACCATACGCGTATCATACGCAAATGTGCAGCAGTTTACCAAAACCTACAACTTACCCATTCGTCTTCCTCGCGATTCACCTACACAGCCTGCGATTTGGGTCTCAAAACCAGAAATTCACATTATAAATAGTATAGAAACCACCCAACATCAACATTTTATGATTCTACAATCGATTTTACTCATCATAACCTAATTCTAATCAGTTATTAGGGATTTAACAGTCATAATTCCAACCCAAATGATGAACACCAACAGGAAATCCATAATATAGAATCTATTGGATCCAAACAATACTCCTAATCCACACTATCATTCATAATACGATAATAGAGATTAAATGGAGAGTCCCCCCTTACCTAGACAAGAGTTCTTGATCTTTGGTCTCTCCCTCTTCCGTTCTCCTTCACGTTCTTCGTGTTCCCAAAACCTTCAATCTTTCACGTTCTTTCTTTGTTTCCCAAATCCAATTGTTTTATGAAAATAATAATAAAATTAGTAAAAGGATTACTACTTCGCATCCCCCTCTTTTACTATCTCTCACATGGCCCAAATGCCATAAACCATTATTTCCATTATTTTTCACAAAATCCTTAATAATTCTAATTATTAATTCAATATTCCAATTAAATTAATATTAAAATTATGCGGGTGTTACAACTCTCCCCCACTAAAAGAGTTTTCGCCCTCGAAAACATACCTCGGGTAAAAAGTTCCGAATAAGAACCTTCATCTGACTCTCTAGCTCCCAGGTAATGTTTCCCTCAGCTGGTCCTCCCCAAGCTACTCTGACCAAAGCTATTTCCTTGCCACACAATTGCTTCAGTCTTCGGTCTTCAATCCTCACAGGTAAAGTCTCAATTGTCAAGTTGTCTTTCACCTGCACATCATCTACTTGGATCACATGGGACGGTCCAATAAAACGCGGAGTCAATTTCTTTGACTTCAATGCCCGACCAATACCCGTCATAGGAGTAACTCTCATAAACACATGATCTCCCTCTTTACACTCAAGTGTTTTTCTCCTTCTGTCATGATAACTCTTCTGACGACTCTGAGAAGCTTTCATCTTCTCTTGAATCATCTTAATCTTCTCTCTAGTCTGTTGTACAATTTCTGGTCCAATCACAGCATTCTCACCAGATTCGTACCAACACAACGGCGTCCTATACCTCCTACCATACAAAGCCTCAAACGGAGCCATACCAATACTCGAATGATAACTGTTGTTGTAGGTAAATTCAATCAAAGGCAGATAACTATCCCAAGTACCTCCTTTTTCCAACACACAAGCACGCAACAAATCCTCTAACGACTGAATCGTCCTTTCAGTCTGTCCATCTGTCTGCGGATGATAAGCAGAACTCAATCTCAACTTAGTACCGAAAGCTTTCTGCAAACATTCCCTGAACTTAGACGTAAATCTCGGATCTCTGTCTGACACGACACTTGAAGGAATACTATGTAGACTAATTATCTTCTCAATATATAATTGAGCCAGCTTCTCCATCGGATAATCCATTCTTACCGGTATAAAATGTGCCGACTTTGTCAACCTGTCTACCACGACCCAGCTAGCTTCACAATTCCTGACAGTTCTCAGTAAACCAGAAACAAAATCCATTGATATGCTATCCCACTTCCACTCAGGAATAAACATCGGTCGCAATAACCCAGACAGCTTCTGATGCTCAATTTTTGACTTCTGACACGTCAAACAAGAATACACAAACTCAGCAATTTCCTTCTTCATTCCAGGCCACCAAAACAACTTTTTTCAAATCATGATACATCTTGGTAGCACCAGGATGAATACTTAACCCACTACAGTGTCCTTCTTCCAAAATACGCTTTGGAAGTTCAGCAATATCAGGAACACAAACTCGGTCACCAAACCTCAGTATACCATTATCGTCAACTCTGAATTCACCGCCCTTGCCTTGGTTAATCGAAGTCAACTTATCGATCAATTCGACATCAGCTTTCTGACCCTCTCTGATCTCTTCAAAAATACCGCTGGTCAGCTTCAGCATACCCAATTTAACACTAGTAGGAGTACCTTCACATACCAAACTCAAGTCTCTGAATTGTTCAATCAAATCCAATTCCTTCACCACTAGCATAGACATATGTAAAGTCTTCCTACTCAATGCATCAGCAACTACGTTTGCCTTATCAGGATGGTAATTCAAACCAAAATCATAGTCTTTGAGAAATTCTAGCCACCTCCTCTGCCTCATATTCAGCTCCTTCTGATCGAAGAGATACTTCAGACTCTTATAATCATTGAACACTTCAAATCTCGAACCATACAAATAATGTCGCCACAACTTCAAAACAAAAACCACAGGTGCCATCTCTAAATCATGAGACGGATAATTCCTTTCATGCACTTTGAGTTGTCTTGACGCATACGCGACCACTTGTTGATTCTGCATCAATACACCACCTAAACCCATCAACAAAGCATCACAATAAACCACAAACGATTCCATCGGATTCGGCAAAATCAAAATAAGAGCACTAGTCAACCTCCTCTTCAGCTCTTGGAATCCTTCTTCACACTTTGCATCCCAAAGAAAAGCCTGTCCCTTCCTGGATAATTTAGTTAACGGCAATGCTAACTTCGAAAATCCTTTAATGAACTTTCTGTAGTAACCTGCAAGACCAAGAAAACTACGAATCTCTGACACTGACTTCAGAGCTTCCCACTAAGATACAGCTTCTATCTTTGTAGGATCAAAAACAATACCATTCTTAGAAATCACATGTCCAAGAAAACTGACCTCTTCTAACCAAAATTCACACTTCGACAGCTTGGCAAAAAGTTGCTTCTCTTTCAACAACTCTAACACAGTTCTGAGATGTTCCGCATGTTCTTCCTCATTCTTAGAATATATCAGGATATCATCTATAAACACCACCACGAACTTATCGAGATAAGGATGAAAGATCCTGTTCATATACTCCATAAAAACACCAGGTGCATTAGTAACTCCAAATGGCATTACAGAATACTCGTAATGTCCATACCTTGTTCTAAAAGCAGTCTACTGGATATCGTCATCTTTCACACGAATTTGGTGATACCCAGACCTCAGACCGATCTTACTAGACACACGCGCCCCGACCAGCAGATCCATCAAATCATCAATCCTCGGCGGTGGATACCGATTCTTGATAGTAACCTTGTTCAATTGTCAGTAATCCACACACAGCCTCATCGAACCCTCTTTCTTCTTTACTAACAATACAGTCGCACCCCACGGAGAAACACTAGGACGAATGAATTTCTTCTCAAGCAATTCTTCCAACTGCTTCTTCAGTTCAGCCAACTCGGACAGAGACATACGGTACGGTGCCATCGACACTGGACTAGTTCCCGGAACCAAATCAATAGAAAACTCTACTTCTCTTTCCGGTGGCAATTCATTCACATCTTCCAGAAAAACTTCTGGAAAATCACATACCACTGGTAGTTCGCTACTCGCCACTTTTTCTTTCAACTTCATCAATGCGAACAACATAAACACCGTTGCACCATCTCCGATAGCCTCATTCACCTGTCTAGCTGTCACTTCCAGATCATCAGAACAAACCTCTTTAGGAAAAATTACCGTCTTCGCAAAACAGTTAATATGAATACGATTGAATTCCAACTAGTTCATTCCCAGGATTACATCGAGTTGTTTCAACGGAAGGCACACTAAGTCCATCCCGAATTCTCTACCAAAAATGTCAACCGGACAATTCAAGCAATGTGTGATGAAGAAGCAGCCATTGTTGCACAACTGAGATTTCTAGGTTTCTTTCTCTTAGGGTAATCAAATAGGGCAAAAAGGTTGTAGAAGTGCATAAACAGGAGAGAGAAGATGAATGCGTAAAAGAGAAAATGAGATGATGAAATGAGTATAAATAGTTACGGATTTGAAAATGAATGCAATGAAATTATGAGAATGAACTGTTACAGAATCAAGAAAATCAAACACATTTAATGATGAATGACGTTAGGCGGGATAACGTGAAATTTGAAATGATTTGCACAGTTACCTAGGGCGGCGTCTCATCAACTGCACGCACGCTTGTTCCTTTAGAGTGAACACGTGTTCATCTTCTGGAGTAGCTGATGACAGCTGTATTACTAAAAAATAGATTCTGAAACGAGTTAGAACTTCTCATCTTCTCATTCTGATCAAGAATCCATACTGATATTCTTGAGAAAAGATCTTGTTCTGATAGGATCATCCTTCTTTCCAAGAATGACATCTTCTGAGTGAGCAGAGTTGAGTCTGGAAGATCTTCTGACAGTTGGCTCTTTAGAAATTCTGAGATTCTCTAAAGAAGCAGCAACTTGATCTTCTGATCCTTTGCTTCTGAGTTCATCAACTTCTGATTCTTTGCTTCTTGGTTCTTCAGCTTCTGAAATTGAGATATCTATATCTGCAAAATTCTCAAACTGCTTTGGTTTTTCAAGACCAAGCTTATCATCAAATCTGATATTGATTGATTCTTCAGCAATCAATGTTTCAGTATTGTATACTCTGTAGCATTTAGAGCGTTCAGAATATCCAAGAAGGAAACACTAATGTACCTTAGAATTAAACTTACTCAGATGATCTTTAGTATTCAGAATAAAACAAACACATCCAAAAGGATGAAAATATGAAATGTTGGGCTTTCTGTTCTTCCATAATTCATAAGGAGTCTTATTAAGAATAGGTCTGATAGAGATTCTATTCGGAATATAGCGTGCAGTATTTATTGCTTCTGCCCAGAAATTCTTAGCCATATTGTAGAGTCCTATTCTTTCGCTCTACAACTCCATTTTACTGTGGAGTTCTAGGGCAAGAGAAATCATGGGCAATACCATTTTCTTTGAAGTAAACCTCAAAGAATTTGTTCTCAAATTCGCCACCATGATCACTTCTGACCTTTATGTTTTTACACTCTTTCTGAGATTGAATCTGAGTGCAGAATTCAAAAAACACTGAATGAGACTGTTCCTTGTGTTTCAAGAACTTTACCCATGTCCAGCGACTATAATCATCTACGATGACTAATCCATATTTCTTCCCTCTGACAGATGCTGTTTTGACTGGGCCAAATAGGTCAATGTGCAGAAGTTCTAGCAGCCTAGAGGAAGAAACAACATTCTTTGACTTGAATGCAGGTTTGGAAAACTTCCCTTTCTGACATGTTTCGCAAAGAGCATCTGATTTGTATCTCAGATTAGGGAGTCCTCTGACCAGATTTAGTTTGTTAATCTGAGAAATCTTTCTCAAACTAGCATGGCCTAATCTTTTGTGCCAGACCCATTGCACTTCGCTAACAGACATAAGACAAGTTACCTTCTGATTCTTAAGATCTTAAAGATCAATCTTGTAAATGTTGTTCTTTCTCTTGCCTGTAAATAGGATTGAGCCATCCTTCTGATTTACAGCCTTACAAGACTTTTGATTAAAGATTATGTCATAACCATTGTCACTTAATTGACTTATGGACAACAAGTTATGAGCTAATCCATCTACCCGAAGAACATTAGTTATAGAAGGAGAGTTACCAGTACTTATGGTTCCTGAGCCAATAATCTTGCCCTTTTGATATCCTCCAAACTTAACTTCTCCAGCAGATTTAAGCACCAGGTCTTGGAACATAGACCTTCTTCCCATCATGTATCGAGAGCACCCAAAGTCCAGGTACCATCACATGCTTTCCTTTTTCTTCTTTGCAGCCAAGGATGTCTGCAACGGCAATAATCTTTTCCTTAGGTACCCACATTTTCTTGGGTCCTTTCTTGTTAGTTCTCCTCAAGTTCTGATTGAACTTGAGTTTAGCATTATAAACAATAGGAGGTACAACATGATAATTCTTATTTTGAGTTACATGATATTTCCTAGGTTGTATCACATGCTTCTTAGTATGTGTAATGTGAAAGCTTTTAGCATGTGATGTGAGCCTAATATCATGGGAGTGGCCATACTTGAACTGATCATACAATGGCTTATATGTGATTTTCATATCATCTACAGGTTCAAGTTTGTATGGGGTTTCACCCTCAAAGCCAATGCCAACTCTCTTGTTTCCACTAACAGCATATATCATAGAGGCAAGTTGACTTCTTCCAATACCTCTAAATAAAAAATTTCTAAAGCTCAAGTCATATTCTTTCAGAATATGGTTCAGACTAGGAATGGACTTTTCTGAGTCAGAAGGAGATCCAATATCTTTGGATAATTTTTGAACTTTTTCCTTCAGTTCAGAATTTTCCACTTCTAGCTTCTTAGTTTCAGATTCAAATAGCTTTTTAAACTTTTTGTATTTGATACTAAGATGAGCCATGAGTTCCAGAAGTTCTGTTAAACTGGAAACTAACTCTTCTCTAGATAGTTCAGAAAATACCTCTTCAGAATCTGATTCTGATGTAGATTCTGATCCATCATCAACTGTGGTCATCAGCGCAATGTTTGCCTGCTCGCCTTCAGAGTCTGATTCTGATTCTGATGAATCTGAATCATCCCAAGTTGCCATAAGACCTTTCTTCTTTTGAAAATTCTTCTTGGGCTTCTCCTTCTGAAGCTTTGGACACTCATTCTTGTAGTGACCTGGCTCATTGCACTCAAAGCACGTGACCTTCTTCTTGTCATATCTTCTGCTTCCAGAAGATTCTCCTTTTTCAAGCTTCTTAGAACTTTTGAAGTTCTTCAACTTCCTATACTTGCTTTTCCAGAGTTGGTTTACCCTTCTGGAGATCATGGACAGTTCATCTTCTTCTTCTGATTCTGATTCTTCAGAATCTTCTTCTTCAGTCTGAAAAGTGTTAGTGCATTTTTTATAATTTGATTTTAATGCAATAGACTTACCTTTCTTCTGAGGTTCATTAGCATCCAGCTCTATTTCATGACTCCTCAAGGCGCTGATCACCTCTTCCAAAGAGACTTCATTCAGATCCTTTGCTATCTTGAATGCAGTCACCATTGGGCCCCATCTTCTGGGCAAGCTTCTGATGATCTTCTTGACATGATCAGCCTTTGTGTATCCCTTGTCAAGCACTCTTAATCCAGCAGTTAGACTTTGAAATCTTGAGAACATTTTTTCAATGTTTTCATCATCCTCCATTTTGATGGCTTCATATTTCTGGATTAAAGCAAGAGCTTTAGTCTCCTTGACTTGGGCATTTCCTTCATGAGTCATTTTCAATGATTCATATATGTCATAGGCAGTTTCTCTGTTTGATATCTTCTCATATTCAGCATGAGAAATAGCATTCAGCAAAATAGTCCTACACTTGTGATGATTTTTGAATTCTTTCTTTTGATCATCACTCATTTCTTGTCTTGTCAGCTTTAATCCTCTAGCTTTCACTGGATGTTTGTAACCATCCACCAGAAGATCCCATAAGTCACCATCTAATCCAAGAAAGTAACTTTCGAGCTTATCTTTCCAATATTCAAAGTTTTCACCATCGAATACTGGTGGTCTAGTGTAGCCATTGTTACCATTTCCATTGTGTTGCTCAGCAGAGGCAGATGTAGATGTAGGTGTTGGAGTATCAACCATCTTGACTTAGCGTTTTTCTCTTCCTGAATCTTTTCTAACACGGTTAAGTGCTTGCACCTTAGAACCGGCGCTCTGATGCCAATTGAAGGATAGAAAAACACTTAGAAAGGGGGGGTGTTGAATAAGTGTGACTTTAAAAACTCTTAAGATAAAAACAATTGCACAATGATTTTTATCCTGGTTCGTTGTTAACGAAACTACTCCTGTCCACCCCCTTAGAGTGATTTACCTCACCTGAGGATTTAATCCACTAATCAACCTTGATTTCAATGGTTTTCCACTTAGATACCTTCTAAGTCTTCTAGAGTATTCTGATCATACCTTGATCACTCTAGGAACCTTTTACAAATTAATGTAAACAAATTCTTACAAGAGTATTACAATGCTTCTTAATAAGCTACAATCACAACTGTGATATTTCTCTTAAGTTCTAAGCTTAAATCTCACTAAGATATTACAATGAAGTGAGGTTGAAGATGAAGTTTGATAGCTTTTGAATTCAGCAGCGTTTCAGCAAGTATGAAAGAGTTGTTCGTAAATTGGTAACCTTGCTTCTGATTAGAACTTCACTATTTATAGGCGTTTTGAGAAGATGACCATTGGGAGCATTTAATGCGTTGCGTGATCCGTACAACATTGCATTTAATGTTTCACTCTTTTGTCAACTACCTCGAGCCTTGCTTTTCCTGCTTTAACTGACTTTGCCTTTAATAGCTTCAAACATTCCTTTTGTCAGTCAGCGTAGCCTGCCATCTTGTACTTGCTTTTGATCTAATGTTTGTAGATACAACGTTTGAATTAATCAGAGTCAAACAGCTTGGTGCAGAGCATCATCTTGTTTTCTGACTTTGAAGTGCTTCTAGCGTGATATCATAAGAACTTCAGTGCTTCTGCTTCTGATCTCAAGTTCTTCTGATGCTTCAATAGACCATGTTCTGATTCTGCTTGACCATCTTCTGATGTCTTGCGAGAGCATGTTCTGATGTTGCATACTTGAACCTTCTGAGTCAGTGCTTCTTGCGTTGAATTGTGAATACTCTTTATATATTTCCTGAAATGGAAAATGCATAGGATTAGAGTACCACATTGTCTTAAGCAAAATTCATATATAATGTTATCAAAAGATCTTCTAGACTCAACTCTGCTCACTCAGAAGATGTTATCATTGGGAAGAAAGAAGATCGTATCAGAACAAGACCATTCCTTAAGAACAATGCAGAATGTCAATTTGGTCTTGTATCTCTTATTGATCCAACTTCTGTTGATCAAGCTCTGGAGGATGCTGACTGGATAATTGCAATGCAAGAAGAACTAAATCAGTTTACAAGGAATGGTGTCTGGGATCTTGTTCCAAGACCAAAAGGATTTAACATCATTGGAAGTAAGTGGGTCTTTAGAAACAAGCTAAGCGAAAAAGGAGAAGTTGTAAGAAACAAAGCCAGACTGGTTGCTCAGGGCTATAGTCAGCAAGAAGGTATTGACTATATAGAAACCTTTGCACCAGTGGCCATGTTAGAATCTATTCGCTTATTGATTTCCCTTGCCACTCAACATAACGTCACTCTATATCAGATGGATGTTAAGAGTGCCTTCTTAAATGGTTATATAGTTGAGGAAGTCTATGTCCACCAACCTCCTAGTTTTGAAGACTCTAAGTCTCCAGAACATGTTTTTAAACTAAAGAAGTCATTATACGGATTGAAGCAAGCTCCTAGAGCTTGGTATGAAAGATTAAGTTCTTTCCTTCTAGATAATGGTTTCACTAGAGGAAAAGTGGATACTACTCTCTTTTGTAAAACATTTAAAAAGGATATTTTACTTTGCCAAATTTATATTGATGATATTATCTTTGGAACATCTAATGCTACACTTGGAAAGGAGTTTGCTAAGTCTATGCAGGCTGAGTTTGAAATGAGCATGATGGGAGAACTCAAGTATTTCCTTGGGATCCAGATCAATCAAACTTCTGAAGGAACTTATGTTCATCAGACCAAGTATGTGAAAGAACTTCTGAAGAAGTTTAATCTTTCTAAAAGCAAAAAAGCAAAAACTCCTATGCATCCAACGTGTGTCCTAGGTAAGGATGAGGTAAGTAAGAAGGTAGATCAGAAGCTCTACAGAGGTATGATTGGATCTCTTCTATATCTTATTGCTTCTAGACCTGATATTCTATTCAGTGTTTGTCTGTGTGTAAGATTCTAATCAGATCCTAGAGAATCTCACTTAACAGCTGTTAAGAGAATTCTGAGGTATCTGAAGGGTACTACTAATGTTTGTTTAGTCTACAGAAGATCTGAAGAATACAACTTAGTTGGATATTGTGATGCTGATTACGCTGCGGATAGAGTTGAAAGGAAAAGTACTTCTGGAAGTTGTTAATTTCTTGGAAGTCACCTAATCTCCTGGTACAGCAAGAAGCAAGCTACAATTTCCCTTTCTACAACAGAAGTAGAATATGTTGCTGCTGCTGGGTGTAGTACACAGATGCTCTGGATGAAGAGTCAGCTTGAAGATTATCAGATATATGAGAGTAACATTCCTATCTTCCGTGACAATACTTCTGCTATTTGTTTATCTAAGAATCCAATCTTACATTCCAAAGCTAAACATATTGAGATTAAACATCATTTCATTAGGGACTATGTTCAGAAGGGTGTTCTTTCTTTAAACTTCGTTGATACAGGCCATCAATGGGCTGATTGTAACACCCCATTTCTACCCGGCAGTTATAATGCGGAAAATATCAGAGTATTTTAAATTTCTCGACAAGCAATTGAGGCGTCACATATTCATTTAACAAGAAATCACATCATCGCATTTAGCAGATACATAGCACATTCTTTAATCAATCAAACAAATACTCAACATAATATACTTTTCAAAACAGAATAACTTCTTTCATTAGAACATGGCAGGATCAAAATTCTCAATCTTTAAATCATTAACATCTTATTCAGCTAAGATAAAACAATAAACAACAACATCATAACATCATAAATCGTTTCCCCGAGTGCTACATATCAGAGCGACAACCGACTCGATTAACGGAAGCTAAATCTTCATACTCGAACACCTGCACGTTACCAACATAAAGGCAACGGCGAACAAGAGAAAATGGGTGAGATATCAAATCATATAAGTGAGCGCATGATAAATTGTATATTAGGATCCAGGCATATATAGTCATCGCATCGGAAGTATTAATATTACTATACACTTCATGCTTTCACTAATTCACAAATCTCACATACTTTACATCTCACAACAAGTCACAACACTTCATATTCACATCAATTATACATATACTTCATTTACTTTATAAGCCAAGTCATGATACATTACAAATATAAATCACAAGTATAAATCACAATTTGAGTCAAAAAACGTCACAACTATGAATTACATAAGACACATGGGACATGACTCATGTATATGCATGTGGTACCAATCGGAGCTTCAGCCCCCGTCACCAATTGCCCGAATCTGAGGCACAAGGCATAAGCCTTCGTCACTAATTTGCCAATCCAGGCCGTCACAGAGTATGCATATGAAATGTGACTCGACAAACAAGACATACACAACATACTCATCACAATCACACATCATCACTAGGCATACGCCCACGTCACTTATAATTACCAATCATTAGAGGTAATTCAACGTCAAAATTAATCATTCATCTTCACTTAGTCACAAAATTATCATCACAAATATGTACAACATCACATATTATCAATCATCACAGACATCGTCATGTTTCGACACATCATCGCAATTATACAACTTCTCGTATAAACAAGATCATCACAATTATCATCATGTTCGGCACGTCATTACAAACACACACTTCATCAGGACTATCACAACTATCGTCGTACTCGACTAAACTAACGAAAACTCGCTAGGGTTCATGCCATAAGGCTAATCACAGATGATGCACATTAATAAACATATTGGCAATCACAACTTTATTCGCAACAAAGGCATTCAAATCGAAATCGCAATTTTTGGTTGGTTCGTAGAGTAATCACAACATGCTAATTTATCAGGTAAACCAAATCAACTTCCAATTAACAGTTAACTAAATTAGATATCATGTTAAGTATCAAAACGAGAACGTCATGCTTCGGAATATCACAACAATTCGAATCATTAAGTCAATTCAAATTAGTCTCATAATCCTCTATAAATTAGTCTTCTAATTAACTCACTAATCCACTATCAACTAACCAAAATTATTCACAAAGCATACTTCAATTAATTGTGCAAATTTCGCGTCACTACCGGTTATCTAATTTTCGGTTATATCCTTAATATTCACGACTTTATGAGTCTTCGGGTTACACTTCCAAGTCACCCAAAACACAACTCAACCGGTTAATTCAGATACAACTCTATTCTTTACCGGCTATTCGATTCGTTCGGTTAAATTCTCAAGATATCGTAATTTACCGATAAACCGAATAGTTAATCTAAGTTCAAGTTTATTCCAATTAAATAGGCTTATTAAAAATTAATTCAATTATTAATTTAATCGACCGATTAATATCACAATTTCGACAAAAGAACACCACCACGTTAACGTACTAATTAAACTTAGCTACCACGTAAATTTTCATCAAATTCCGGACAACTAATTATACCGCTTAATTCGGCTATTTTGATCAAACGAGACTGTTTTGAATTACATTAACATTTCATAACTTTGGTTCCATTTCCAATTTAATATACTGATATATATATATATATATATATATATATATATATATATATATATATATATATATATATACACGTTTGTATAATAATGGAAAATGAACATGAACAATAACACATAGTAACACATATATGAACATTAAATTAATATATATTTTTCTCTATGTATGTAAACAATGGAAGCACATTACGAACAGCAACAAAATTAGCACACAGCATACCATCATGGAACTAGCACACAGCAGAATTAGCACACAGCAAATAAACATTAAACATTAACAGACTGTCGACCGTCACTTATTGCACACTGCCGTCCATCATTAGACACAAGCATAGCAGTTTAAGAATTATTCAGACACAAACAATAGCGACAAAATTATAGAATTTATAGGTTTTCAATTTTCCAGCAACAATCAACATTACAAATGCAATAAATCTACAAACCCAATTCCCCACATACAATTGTTCATGAAGGAGGAGCAAGGTCACATTAGCACCAAATGTGATAAGCCGAAGAAGGAGCAAGCGAAAGGGAAAGTATTTGCATTGTCTGGTGCCGAGGCTTCTACCGATGATAGGCTAATCCAAGGTACGTGCTTCATTAATGGTAAACCTTTCATTGCTATTATTGATACCGGTGCGACACATTCTTTCATTTCTTTGGATTGTGCTAAGAGATTGAATCTTGTGTTATCTGATATGTGTAGAAGTATGGTTATTGATACACCTGCTATGGGTTCTGTTTCTACTTCTTTTGTGTGTTTGAATTGTCCTTTGAGTATTTTTGGTAGAGATTTTGAGATTGATTTGGTTTGTCTTCCGTTAGAGCAACTTGATGTGATTTTGGGTATGAATTGGTTGGAATTTAATCGTGTGTATATCAACTGTTTTGATAAGACGGTTATTTTTCCTGAGCTTGGTGTTAAGGAAGATTTGTTTTTGTCTGCCAAGCAAGTTGATGAATCTATTCAAGATGGGGCTGAATTGTTTATGTTATTGGCAACCTTAAATGTGCATGAGAAGAGAACCATTGGAGAATTCCCAATAGTTTGTGATTTTGCGGAGGTATTTCCTGAAGATGTAAGTGATTTACCGCTGGAACGTGAAGTTGAGTTTTCGATTGATTTAGTTCCTGGAACTAGTCCTGTATCGATGGCTCCATATAGGATGTCTGCTTCTGAGTTAAAAGAGTTGAAGAGTCAACTTGAGGATTTGTTGGAGAAGAAGTTTATTCGTCCTAGTGTATCACCGTGGGGTGCACCTGTTTTGTTGGTTAAGAAGAAGGAAGGTTCTATGAGGCTTTGTGTTGATTATAGGCAATTGAACAAAGTGACGATTAAGAACAAGTATCCACTTACGAGGATTGATGATTTGATGGATCAGTTAGTTGGAGCTTGTGTGTTTAGCAAGATTGATTTGAGGTCTGGATATCATCAGATTCGTGTAAAAGCGGAGGATATTCAGAAAACTTCTTTTAGGACGAGGTATGGTCATTATGAGTATTCTGTTATGCCATTTGGTGTGACTAATGCACCTGGTGTATTCATGGAGTATATGAATAGGATTTTTCATGATTATCTGGATAAGTTTGTGGTTGTGTTCATTGATGATATTTTGATCTATTCCAAGAGTGAAGATGATCATGCTGAACATTTGAGAATTGTGTTATCGGTGTTGAAAGAGAAGAGGTTGTTTGCTAAGCTTTCTAAGTGCGAATTTTGGTTAAACGAAGTGAGTTTTCTTGGCCATGTGATCTCTAGTGGAGGTATTTCTGTTGACCCGTCGAAGATTGAAGCTATATCTCAATGGGAAGCTCCTAAGTCTATTTCTAAGATTAGAAGTTTTCTTGGTTTGGCCGGTTATTATAGGAAGTTCATTGAGGGATTTTCTAAGTTATCTTTGCCGTTGACGTTGTTGACTAGGAAGGGTCAAGCTTTCATTTGGACTTCGCAATGTGAAGCGAATTTTCAAGAGCTTAAGAGAAGGTTGACTTCTGCTCCTATTTTAATTTTGCCTGATCCGTTTGAACCGTTTGTTGTGTATTGTGATGCTTCATTGTTAATTTTGGGAGGCGCTTTGATGCAAAAAGGGCAAGTGGTAGCGTATGCTTCAAGGCAACTTAAAATTCATGAGAGGAATTATCCGACGCATGATTTAGAGTTGGCCGCCATTGTGTTTGTTTTGAAACTTTGGAGGCATTATTTGTTTGGATCAAGATTTGATGTGTATAGTGATCACAAGAGTTTGAAGTATTTGTTTGATCAAAAGGAGTTGAATATGAGGCAACGAAGATGGTTGGAATTCTTGAAAGATTATGATTTTAGTTTGAACTACCATCCTAGAAAAGCAAATGTTGTAGCCGATGCATTGAGTAGGAAATCATTGCAAATGTCTATGTTGATGATCCAAGAATTGGAATTGTTGGAACAATTTTGGGATTTGAGTTTGGTTTTTGAAGCGACGACTACGTTTGTTAATCTTGGTATGTTGAAGCTTACGAGTGGTATTCTTGATGAGATTAGAGAAAGTCAAAAATCGGATTTGAAATTGGTGGACATTATGACATTGATAAACCAAGGTAAAGGTGGTGATTTTCGGATTGACGAGAATGGTGTTATGAGATGTTGTGATCGAGTTTGTATTCCGGATGTTGTGGATTTGAGAAGGAGAATTCTTGAGAAAGGGCATAGAAGTGGTTTGAGTATTCATCCCGGTGCTACTAAAATGTATCAAGATTTGAGGAAATTGTTTTGTGGCAAGGTATGAAGAAGGATATAGCGGAATTTGTTTATTCATGTTTGACTTGTCAAAAGTCAAAGATTGAACATCAAAAGCCGTCTTGTTTGATGCAACCGTTATCTATTCCCGAGTGGAAGTGGGATAGTATCTCTATGGATTTTGTATCGGGTTTGCCGAGAACATCGAGTAATTATGAGGCAATTTGGGTCGTTGTGGATAGATTGACGAAATGTGCTCATTTTATTCCTATGAGGATGGATTATTCGATGGAAAGACTTGCTAAGTTATACATTGAGAAGATTGTGTGTTTGCATGGTATTCCGTCAAGTATCATTTTGGATAGAGATCCAAGGTTCACTTCTAGATTTTGGGAAGGTTTGCAAAGTGCTTTGGGTACGAAGTTGCGTTTGAGTTCGGCGTATCATCCGCAAACCGATGGTCAATCGGAGAGGACTATTCAGTCGCTTGAAGATCTTTTGAGGTCTTGTGTTTTGGAACAAGGAGGAAATTGGGATAGTTTCATACCTTTGGTTGAGTTTACGTATAACAACAGTTTTCATTCGAGTATTGGAATGGCACCTTTTGAGACTCTTTGTGGTAGAAGGTGTAGAACTCCTTTGTGTTGGTATGAATCGGGAGAGAGTGTTGTGGTTGGACCTGAGTTAGTTCAAGAGACTACAAATAAGATTAAGATGATTCAAGAGAAAATGAAGGCTTCTCAAAGTCGTCAGAAAATTTATCATGATAAGAGGAGGAAGGCTCTTGAGTTTGAGAAGGATGAACATGTGTTTCTTCGAGTTACGCCAATAACGAGCGTTGGTAGAGCGTTGAAGTCGCGTAAGTTGACGCCGCGTTTCATTGGTTCTTATCAGACTTCGGAGAGAGTAGGTGAAGTGGCATATCGGATTGCATTACCACCGTCTCTTTCTAATCTTCATGATGTGTTCCATGTGTCTCAATTGAGGAGGTACATTGCGGATCCGTCGCATGTTGTTCAATTATATGATGTTCAAGTGTGAGATAATTTGAAGGTTCATACATCACCTATGCGAATCGAAGATCGAGAGGTGAAGAAGCTTCGTGGTAAAGAGATTGCTTTGGTGAAAGTTATATGGGGTGGAGTCACCGATGGTAATATGACTTGGGAACTCGAGGATAAGATGAAGGAATCGTATCCGGAGTTGTTTGTGTCGCACGCTCGCGAAAAAAGAACAGAGTCGCCACCAATATATTTATCCCAAGGAGGGAAAGGAATATCAGAAAACCTAAGATGAATAAGAACAAGGTCTTTCGACCAGAGATAGGGTACGGGAGTCGGTTACGCGAGGGGAAGGTACTAGCACCCCTCACGCCCATCGTACTCGATGGTATCCACCTACGTTTGTTGCTATCTAAAGGGTGTATAAATCTAAAGCTTAATTACTAAGGGAATGCATGCAAATGAAAGAAAAGAAACACGGGGAAAATAAGGTTTTTAAATAGTTGTGCTCGCTTAGGCCCCGCGACCTAATGCCTACGTATCCTTTTCAGGAATCAGAGCGCCGTAGTTCGGCGCTATAGTTTTTGTTTGTTTTTGTGTTTTTTAGTGGACGAAGTTACATTCGCACTCCGCTGCTCGACCTCTGGAGTCTTAAGCTGGGAATGGAGCGGAAATAACATGTCCGATTAAAGAATGCCTCGGAGGCGAGATAGAGAAGAGAGTTTGAGCGTTTCGAGGAAATCCCTTAAGCAAGGGAAACTCGAGTTACTCTTTGGTTTGTGTTTTTTAGAGGTTGGGAACTTACGCCTGAATGGAACCCTTAAGCAAGGGAGCTTCAAGCACTCAAACATCCCTTAAGCAAGAGAAGTTACAAGCTTCCATTCCCTTTTTATTAGTCAAAGTATTTATTAGTCATTTTTTAGGTGTTTTCTTTGTATTTTTTATGGGAAATTAAGTCAAGTATTTGTTAAGTGTTTTAAGGTTGAAAAGGAAAAGAACTAGCCTAGAAACTAGCCTAAGTATGAAAGGGATTTCTACCTAATGTTGTCATGGTTTCTACCTATGTTTAGGAGAAAGGGATACATGAAAATTAAGGCAAAAATTAGAAGTCAAGATTGAGTAACACAATGGTACAAAAATTGGCATGCAAGCAATAGTAACAAGCATGGGAGAAATTGAATTACAAGTCAAGTAAAAAGACAAAAAACAAATAGCCTAAAAACTAATATTTTTTATGATTATTGATTTGAAAGAAATTGAATTCTAATTTGAACAAAAGAAATTAAAAGAAAATTAGCCTAAACTAATATCTTTCTTTTGATTATTTTTTATGTCAAAAATTGGATTAAGAGTCTAAATATTAGAGAAGGAATTGGTTTAGTTACTAAAAGAAATTAGTAAAAAAACAATTAAAATTAAATTGAAAACAAGAGAACAGGGGGGTGCGGTGTGAAAATATGAGTGTGAAGAGAAGCTGGGGGCAGGCCCGCTGGTATTGGCCCGCAGAGTTTTTTTGCAGTATTTTGTTTGGCCAAAAGATGACGCTATGGGCCTGAATGGGGGTGTGGCAAGTAATACGGCCCAAGGACTTTTTATTGTTTTGATTCATTTCAGTGTTTCCAGACTTTAAAAAAAAACAACGGAATGAATAAAACAGATAACGCAAGTAGAAGAGGAAATTAGGTTAAATTATGAGTGACCTCTGAACTTCCTCTTGCAGCCCTCGTCTCTTTCTTCGCCTCTATGGACTCGACGGCGGCTCTCTCTCTCCCTCAAACGTGAAACGGCGGCGGCTCTCTTTCTCCGGTGACCTTCTTCTCTCTCGCGGTCTTTTCCTCTTTTGATTTCTTCTGCTGATTAATGGCGATGATGTGCGAATGGAGGTTGTTATGAGGTCGATTGAAGGTGAAGAGTAAGAGTGACGCCGATGGTTGTGATGCTGAGATGAAAGTTGGATGAGGCTCGTTCTTGGAGAATTTGCAGTGATGTCGAGGCGATACGAAAGCGAGGTTGTGAGGAAGATTGAGGTCTGCGGACTTATGTATGGATTGTAGTATGATGGAGGATTCTTGAAGAGGCAGTGTGACTTGAATAACTGAGGTAGGGGGGATCGAAGGATTGTGCTGATTATGGATTGACGATGATGAAATTTTCAGGTGTTGATCCTTTTCTTCTCCTTCTTTAATTTTCTTCTTCAATTCTGTTATGTGTGGATTTAGGATTTGGCTTGTGATAGTGATGATGATGAGGTGCAGGTTTGGAGTTAATTCGATGAAGATTTGAGGTTGCAGAGTTTGAAGATGAGTGAGAAGAAGATGAAGTTTGAGGAAGGTGAATGAAGGGATCCGAAAATGGCGAAGAGAATTTTGTGAGAAAGATGGAGTTGTGGTGGAGAAATGGCGTGAAGGAGGTTGAAGCTAGAGGTTCTGAGAATTGGCGAAGAGGATTGTGAAGATTTTGGGGCTCTACCCTTCTTCCTTCAAAGTCTGCAAGCGAGACAATGATGAAGACTGATAGTGCTTAGGTGTCCATTGTAGGTGGGTGGAGCTGACTATTTATAGGAGCAATCATTGGGTGATCATTAGGAATCCTTAGATGTGGGACTCAGCATTATAGCTTGCAAGGTATTTTTTCAGTTTCTTGAATGTGGGACTCTGTTTTAAATTGTATATTTATGGACTAGTTTTGCTTGGCTACTGTTTTGGTTATGGACTGTGAATGGTTGAATGGTAGCATAGTGAATGGATGTGTGGTATAGATATTGCAGGGTTGATGATTAGAAACTATTTGAATGCTGTTTGGACTGATTTTTGTATGTATTGATGCAGGGTATGGATTGATAGGAGCATGGGTCAGTTAACTGCTGCTTGAAAGTTCTGCTAGGGACCATGTTTGAAAGTTAGGGAATTAGTTTTAGACTGAATATAGATGGGCTGGACATCCTTTGCAAACTGACTTGTTGCTTTGATAAACCGTGTTGAACTTGAGTTGAATCATTGAATGCCTTGGTGATGCAGACAGATATCTTGTGAATGTGTGATGACATTGTATCATGGAATCGGTGTTATATATGATAGGTCTGGATGGTAGTCGTGTAGGGACTGGTTTGAAAAAGCCTGAATCTGAATGTGGTTTTCTTTTCTGAACTAATGCAGGGTTTTCCTTTTTTTTTTTTTTTTTGCAGGATGCTATTAGCAGCAGGCTAAGTTTCATGGCGCAATTTGAACATGAGTGTAGCAAGACGCACAGTCGGATGGCGGACGACTTCGATGCAAATGAAGGGCTTGAATGGAAGTGTTTTGGTAATTGATGTAGAGGCACTGTTTTTTGGAAATGTGTGGATGGACTGTTGGTGTCTAGATGTAGATGTATGTTTAGAAGTTTGGATTTTCCTTAATGATAATGCTGTATGTATGCACCTTGAACACTATGGGCTGATGTTAGTTATAGGTTAGAAGGATTATTGGTTGGCTGTTGTATTATTTGAATATGGTATGTGATGGTTTGCAAGGCTGTAATGCCTTTACATTATTATTTTTTTTTTTGAATTCACACTGGTTGTAAATTGATGAATACAGATGTTGATTTGTACTGGTTGTAGCAAAACAGACTCCACATCAGAAACTACTTTCTGGAGCTGCTGCCTCTATTTTTTGAGGGCAACATATATCTTAAAAAGGATGAGTCTGATTGAGTTGAGGAGGGGAGAGTGGAAGGCACGACGTAAGCATCCTTAGGAGAATCCTTCTTTCCTTGTAATGTGGCATGTAATGGAATTGTGATATGTAATCTCCTTGTAATGACTTTCTGTGTAACATAATTTGTAGATTTTTGTAGACATTTATAAACACAGTATTCTTCTCTTATCAATACTCTACAAATAGTCCAAAATAACTTAGCTGAACTAATTTGAATTGATGAAATGAATCCGAATAACTCCACTTCTTCCTCTGGCGTAAGCATTAAAACCAATTAATAATCCATGTAATCAAGCTATCAAGTGTCTTTCGTAGACCATGAAACCCACTTTGTCATTTATATCTCGAATCTTATTCAATAATTAATAGTGAAGAGTAACCTTTGAATCACCACAAATATGGGATATAAAACCTGTTTTTTTATAAACTTCAATGAAGGAGATTTTGCAACCTTGAGTGAAGATGAGAGTCTTAAAAAGAGAAGTCAAAACTATGACTCTTCAAGACCTTAGATCCCTCGCTCCAGATATTTATATGATTGATGGATATTTATATGATTGATGGATGCATGAGTTTATTTATGACCTAAGATGTAGATGAAACGAGAAACATAAGCCAATTAGGAATAAAATTAGGAGGGCAAATTTTGGGGTGCAACAGCTGCCCCTATTTAATCATCTTAAACCTGAAGGTGAGATTGGCGCTAGCCTTTCGAGCATTCGAGGTAGAAGAAGATTAAATACCAAGTGAACCTGAAAATTTGCGTGATGAGAGATAGGATCCACTGGGGAAAAGATGGTGTCATTTTATTGAGGAATGTCAACTCTGGGTTGAGCAAATTAACTCTGGGTTAGAAATGAACTGAACATCAACTCTGGGTTGAAAAAGAAAAGTGGGGCAGCTCTGGGTCGAAGAATAAAGGGAAGTCAACTCTGGGTTGAGAAAGAAAGAAAGAAAATCAACTCTGGGTTGAAAAAGGATAACCGTCAACTCTGGGTTGAGTGGGAAAGAGATCAACTCTGGGTTGAATAAAAGATAACCGTCAACTCTGGGTTGAGTGGGAAAGGAGAGAAGGCAAGACATAACCGTCAACTCTGGGTTGAGTGGGAAAGAAAGGCAAGGATCAACTCTGGGTTGAATAAAAGGAAAGATAACCTTCAACTCTGGGTTGAGAGGGAAATAAGAAAAAAGATCAACTCTGGGTTGAATAAAAGAAAAGATAACCTTCAACTCTGGGTTGAGAGGGGAATAAGAAAAAGATCAACTCTGGGTTGAAATAAAAGAAAAGATAACCTTCAACTCTGGGTTGAGAGGGGAATAAGAAAAAGATCAACTCTGGGTTGAATAAAAGAAAGATAACCTTCAACTCTGGGTTGAGAGGGGAATAAGAAAAAGATCAACTCTGGGTTGAATAAAAGAAAGATAACCTTCAACTCTGGGTTGAGAGGGGAATAAGAAAAAGATCAACTCTGGGTTGAATAAAAGAAAAGATAACCTTCAACTCTGGGTTGAGAGGGGAATAAGAAAAAGATCAACTCTGGGTTGAATAAAAGAAAAGATAACCTTCAACTCTGGGTTGAGAGGGAAAAGATAATTAACTCGGAGTTAAAAGGGTGAAGGGAAAATCAACTCTGGGTTGAACACAAAAACGTCAACTCTGGGTTGAAGAAAGATGAACATGATTGACTTTAGGAGATGACACCACAATGGTAACTCTGAGTGCCCCAGTGGAATATCAATTGGTTGCTTGTAGAGAACCCATCTGATGAGTAACTTGGCTTATGCTTCACATGCAAATGTTTGATTTATTTGTGCACTTCTGGAGATGCAATGCTATGAATTCTATATGCAGTGTACTGATGGATTGATCAGGGCTTCTGCTTCGATGTGGAATAGATTAGGTGGATTTCTGAAACTCTGTTTTAGAATCAAAGTGGGGTGGATGCCCCTGGTTTGTTGATGATCGTATCATGTGGGAGAAATGATAATGAGAATGCAATGATATGCATGATATATGTATGATTATGAATGCAATGATTGTCTCCAAGATACCGGGAGTGGATGGAGTATGCCCTTGCGAAAAGGTTGTTGCTTGGAGGATAGAATTTGTGAAGGTGAGGTGTTGACTTGACTCCTTGACACTTGTCTTGATATCTGACACTTGCTTGGGGATGGAAGAAAGAATTGTCACTAGCTTGCCCCAGCTTGTATGACCTTTTGAGATAGAATTTTGACATGCTTGAATCATGGAGATGTGCAATGGTCTGCCCCAGTGTGGATCATGGAATGATTGCCTCAGATTGAAGGGAATTGTTCCACCAAATGGATTCTTCAGATATTTGCTTTGCGGATAACCAAACTTTGCCCTTGTAAGATTACTCGATGGAACTTCAATGTTGAACTTTCCTTGGTATCAAGTACTTACTTTCAAGTTAGAGACAATTCTGTTTTGAAAAAGGATAATGAGAATGCAATGCACATGTTAATCTCAAAGAAAAGTTTTATTTGTCAAAATGTTGTATTGATACTAACACAAGTGACACTGCAACATTAGGAGTCAGTTTGACATGATTTTAAAAGTTTGTATGCTTTCGGAACGAACCCTGCTTCAATTAGGACTTTTGAGGGTTGTAACATGGTCGGGTTCACGGTTTAAGAAACAAAGGATAAAGGCTCAAGTTCTACTTAACCCACCCCTCTTCGTGATGTTCTCCAGTCCTACGTTCAGTTAGCTTGACACGAGTGTTCGCCTTTCAGGAAGGAATGTGATGGATGAGGATC
Source organism: Vicia villosa (assembly GCF_029867415.1). Lineage (NCBI taxonomy): Eukaryota > Viridiplantae > Streptophyta > Magnoliopsida > Fabales > Fabaceae > Vicia > Vicia villosa. Next base: position 40,320,489 of record NC_081185.1, read on the forward strand.
CTTTATGGCTTTGATGGAGGTGGCAGCCACCCTTTGGTGTTTTCGTTGATGATCATAACAACTTGCCCCTTGGAGGATTTTTCTTTTGCTTTGCCTTTTTTTTTTTCCCTAATTTTTGCCTGGACAAAAAGTTTCTTTTGAATCTTGGTGTTCGTTGTCCAGCGGGATATGCCCTAATTTTTGCCTAAGTCATTTGCTTTAAAGCTTTTATTTTTTTTTGACTTAGCAGGCTATTGCTTCTTTTTTTTTTATCATGATTCATAACTTTCTTTTTTCATTCTTTTTGTCTCGTTCGGGAACAAGTTGTATGACTTTGATGATTGACTTGTTGAAAAAGTTGTGACTGCCTTTTCTCAATGAATGAGAGACATCCATTGTGGATTGTGCTCTTCTTCTTTGTTGTGAGATATAAGATATGATTGATCCTCTGATGGAATATCTGAAAGTTGAGCGCTCGGTCGCACTAACTGAAGACTACCCTGCCCCTGGTTAAGATGAAGGGTTTCATTATGTATTTTTTTTTTTGAAAAGAAACTACTACTCCTTAGGCTCAAAGGGGTTTACGAAGGTTTCACTCCCTTATAGCTCCGGTGTTTAGGAATTGAAACAATGCCTGTACATCTTCAGCAGGATCTTTGTTCCAAAAGCATACGATTAGTGATTCACGTGTTTTTGCTTTTTCATCATTCTCCTTTTTTAGTTGCTTAAGACAAATGAGTGAAGTATCAATGAACATAATGACAAAGATGAAATGATTTGAGAAAAACATGTATATTACATTTTTATTTATTCAAACAGAATGAGTTTCTTACAATGGATAGTTCTTGATAACAACAAAAGTAGTACAATTGAAAATACTAGAGAAATCTATACAATGGCAAGTTTGGCCTTATTCTAATGCAAATGAAATGTTTTCTGACAAACATAAAAGTCTTCATGTTCCACTGGTGGAAGCTCCATTGTGAGGTGGCATGGGATTGTTGACCACATTAGGTGCCACAGGTGCGAATGTAATCTCTTTTGCATCAATCAGATCCTGAACCCTGTCCTTGAGAACTCTGCATTCTTCAGTAGTGTGACCAGATCCTCCAGAGTGGAATTCACACTTGGCATTAATCTTGTAATTTGGAGGGAGAGGATCAGGAGGAGGCCTCGCTTCAGCTAATTGAATCAGTTTTTGATCAAGCAAGGCGGCGAGAAGTTGGCTATAGGTCATTGGTACACGATCATACACCCTTTTAGGCCTATTCTGCCTCTGTTGACCTTGTCTCTGTTGATAACCTTGTTGTTGAACATATTGCTGATAGGGGACCCAAGGTTTTTGGCCAGCAGGTGCCACATAAGCTTGAGGAGCGGCGGCGGCCACTTGATAGCGAGGAGCTTGATCTTGAGCATAGGTGGCACTAGTCTCACCTTCCTTCTTTTTGACAAAGTTACCCTGAGGCTTCTTGTACCCATATTGGTTTGCAGCAGCAGTATTGGCGGGATTCTGGATCTTACCAATCTTCAAACCGTTCTCAATTCTTTCACCAATCCTGACCAGATCGGAGAAACCAGAAGAAACACTTCCAACCATTCTCTCATAGTAATGCCCTTGAAGAGTGTTCATGAACATGTCAACCAATTCAGATTCAGAAAGTGGTGGATTAACTTGAGCAGCCATTTCTCTCCACCTTTGAGCATATTCTTTGAATGTCTCATTGGTTCTTTGCACTTGATTCTGCAGTTGCAACCTAGTCGGTGCCATGTCGATGTTGTATTGGTATTGCTTGAGAAAGGCATCATACAAATCCTTCCAAGATCGGATCCTATTACGCTCCAGATTCATATACCAGTTCAGAGATGCCCCAGACAAGCTATCTTGAAAGCAATGGATGAGCAATGGTTCATTGTGAATGTGAGAAGCCATCTTACGACAGTACATGATAATGTGGCTCTTCGGACAGCTCAAACCCTTGTACTTCTGGAAGTCGGGAGTCTTGAACTTAGGAGGGACAACCAGATTAGGAACTAGGCACATCTCTTCAGCATCCATTCCATAGGCACTAAAACCTTCAATAGCTCGAATCCTTTCCTCAAGAATTTTGTACTTCTCAGCAGATCTCTCAACGGGTCGAGCTCTTTCAGCAGTTGGTATTGTTTGCATTTCTGGATTAGCAGACTGAGGACCACAGAAAGCAGGATAAGGGATCTCTGTATGAGGAGGTGGAGTAGGAAATGGGAAACCCGTCCCAGTCATAGTTGGCACTCCAGAAGTCACGGGTATAGTCCCACCTTGGTTTGGAGCTCCAAGGGTATCAACAGTCATGAAGTTGAATGGCATCCCAAGAGTAGCATTAGTCCTTGCTTGGAACTCAAATGGAGTAGAAGAAGGTGGAATGACCTCATGTTGGCTAGAAGCAGCTTGGTTACCAACAACAGGAATCTCTTGTGTAACAGGAACCCTTTCAGTTCTCAAGGCTTGGATAGCTTCCAGGATAGCATCGACCTTAGTTTTCATTTGATCCATCTCTTCCCTAATGGCAGCTTGATCTTGTTCATAATTCTCCATGATTCTTCTTCTATGAGCTCTTGTCAGATATCGGTGTGGAGGAATCGTCTTGACTGATCTGATGGAGAGGAAGAGTGGTAAGAGTCTTGGTAACCATGGATGCAAATGCATGAATGCAAAAATGTTAATGAAGATGCAAATGCAGCATAAATCAGGATCAAGGATTCTTGGATAACAACTTCTCATGGCAATAAGATATGGTCGAACCCTCCAGATTCAGAGGTTCGACGTTGCTTTCTGGATAAATAGCTTGTGCATAAGTCAAAGATGGTCGAATCCTCTAGATTCAGAGGTTCGACGTTGATTCTGATAGATAACTGATGTAGAACTTCTGTATAAGTCAAATGTCCCAGGATCAAAGGTTCGGCGCCTTTTATTGAATGGCAGAAATCCGGGTATGATGAAGGTTAAGTTTCCTGTCCCACCCCAATCTCACAGGTATGTAGTCTAGACACGGACAAGTGGTCCCTAATGGTCACCAGGGTCTACAGTTCCCATGGGGTACAAAGTGTTTGAGGCAACAAGCGTGCCAGACACAGTGTTCCATGAAAGAACCTCGCCCAGTTGTGGTACCTCATATTGAACTCATCCATAGCAAGCGCTACGGTAGTCAACATGAGCATCCACGCTAATCCTATGTGTCACTTGGCCTGGGTAGTGGGCCTTTTACCTCATACAAACCCCCACCTGCAAAACAGAACAGAAGACCCCAAGGAACACAGAATATAATCCATATGCATGATGTGCAAACAGAAATAAACATGATATGCAGGCAAAGAATAAGCATGCAAACATATATACAAGGTATAGACATAAAACAAGTAAACACCCAGTAAATAAACAAACAAACGTAGGCTAGGATCGACTTGCTTAGGTGTCCCCAGCAGAGTCGCCAGCTGTCGCACGCTCGCGAAATGATGAACAGAGTCGCCACCAATATATTTATCCCAAGGAGGGAAAGGAATATCAGAAAACCTAAGATGAATAAGAACAAGGTCTTTCGACCAGAGATAGGGTACGGGAGTCGGTTACGCGAGGGGAAGGTACTAGCACCCCTCACGCCCATCGTACTCGATGGTATCCACCTACGTTTGTTGCTATCTAAAGGGTGTATAAATCTAAAGCTTAATTACTAAGGGAATGCATGCAAATGAAAGAAAAGAAACACGGGGAAAATAAGGTTTTTAAATAGTTGTGCTCGCTTAGGCCCCGCGACCTAATGCCTACGTATCCTTTTCAGGAATCAGAGCGCCGTAGTTCGGCGCTATAGTTTTTGTTTGTTTTTGTGTTTTTTAGTGGACGAAGTTACATTCGCACTCCGCTGCTCGACCTCTGGAGTCTTAAGCTGGGAATGGAGCGGAAATAACATGTCCGATTAAAGAATGCCTCGGAGGCGAGATAGAGAAGAGAGTTTGAGCGTTTCGAGGAAATCCCTTAAGCAAGGGAAACTCGAGTTACTCTTTGGTTTGTGTTTTTTAGAGGTTGGGAACTTACGCCTGAATGGAACCCTTAAGCAAGGGAGCTTCAAGCACTCAAACATCCCTTAAGCAAGAGAAGTTACAAGCTTCCATTCCCTTTTTATTAGTCAAAGTATTTATTAGTCATTTTTTAGGTGTTTTCTTTGTATTTTTTATGGGAAATTAAGTCAAGTATTTGTTAAGTGTTTTAAGGTTGAAAAGGAAAAGAACTAGCCTAGAAACTAGCCTAAGTATGAAAGGGATTTCTACCTAATGTTGTCATGGTTTCTACCTATGTTTAGGAGAAAGGGATACATGAAAATTAAGGCAAAAATTAGAAGTCAAGATTGAGTAACACAATGGTACAAAAATTGGCATGCAAGCAATAGTAACAAGCATGGGAGAAATTGAATTACAAGTCAAGTAAAAAGACAAAAAACAAATAGCCTAAAAACTAATATTTTTTATGATTATTGATTTGAAAGAAATTGAATTCTAATTTGAACAAAAGAAATTAAAAGAAAATTAGCCTAAACTAATATCTTTCTTTTGATTATTTTTTATGTCAAAAATTGGATTAAGAGTCTAAATATTAGAGAAGGAATTGGTTTAGTTACTAAAAGAAATTAGTAAAAAAACAATTAAAATTAAATTGAAAACAAGAGAACAGGGGGGTGCGGTGTGAAAATATGAGTGTGAAGAGAAGCTGGGGGCAGGCCCGCTGGTATTGGCCCGCAGAGTTTTTTTGCAGTATTTTGTTTGGCCAAAAGATGACGCTATGGGCCTGAATGGGGGTGTGGCAAGTAATACGGCCCAAGGACTTTTTATTGTTTTGATTCATTTCAGTGTTTCCAGACTTTAAAAAAAAACAACGGAATGAATAAAACAGATAACGCAAGTAGAAGAGGAAATTAGGTTAAATTATGAGTGACCTCTGAACTTCCTCTTGCAGCCCTCGTCTCTTTCTTCGCCTCTATGGACTCGACGGCGGCTCTCTCTCTCCCTCAAACGTGAAACGGCGGCGGCTCTCTTTCTCCGGTGACCTTCTTCTCTCTCGCGGTCTTTTCCTCTTTTGATTTCTTCTGCTGATTAATGGCGATGATGTGCGAATGGAGGTTGTTATGAGGTCGATTGAAGGTGAAGAGTAAGAGTGACGCCGATGGTTGTGATGCTGAGATGAAAGTTGGATGAGGCTCGTTCTTGGAGAATTTGCAGTGATGTCGAGGCGATACGAAAGCGAGGTTGTGAGGAAGATTGAGGTCTGCGGACTTATGTATGGATTGTAGTATGATGGAGGATTCTTGAAGAGGCAGTGTGACTTGAATAACTGAGGTAGGGGGGATCGAAGGATTGTGCTGATTATGGATTGACGATGATGAAATTTTCAGGTGTTGATCCTTTTCTTCTCCTTCTTTAATTTTCTTCTTCAATTCTGTTATGTGTGGATTTAGGATTTGGCTTGTGATAGTGATGATGATGAGGTGCAGGTTTGGAGTTAATTCGATGAAGATTTGAGGTTGCAGAGTTTGAAGATGAGTGAGAAGAAGATGAAGTTTGAGGAAGGTGAATGAAGGGATCCGAAAATGGCGAAGAGAATTTTGTGAGAAAGATGGAGTTGTGGTGGAGAAATGGCGTGAAGGAGGTTGAAGCTAGAGGTTCTGAGAATTGGCGAAGAGGATTGTGAAGATTTTGGGGCTCTACCCTTCTTCCTTCAAAGTCTGCAAGCGAGACAATGATGAAGACTGATAGTGCTTAGGTGTCCATTGTAGGTGGGTGGAGCTGACTATTTATAGGAGCAATCATTGGGTGATCATTAGGAATCCTTAGATGTGGGACTCAGCATTATAGCTTGCAAGGTATTTTTTCAGTTTCTTGAATGTGGGACTCTGTTTTAAATTGTATATTTATGGACTAGTTTTGCTTGGCTACTGTTTTGGTTATGGACTGTGAATGGTTGAATGGTAGCATAGTGAATGGATGTGTGGTATAGATATTGCAGGGTTGATGATTAGAAACTATTTGAATGCTGTTTGGACTGATTTTTGTATGTATTGATGCAGGGTATGGATTGATAGGAGCATGGGTCAGTTAACTGCTGCTTGAAAGTTCTGCTAGGGACCATGTTTGAAAGTTAGGGAATTAGTTTTAGACTGAATATAGATGGGCTGGACATCCTTTGCAAACTGACTTGTTGCTTTGATAAACCGTGTTGAACTTGAGTTGAATCATTGAATGCCTTGGTGATGCAGACAGATATCTTGTGAATGTGTGATGACATTGTATCATGGAATCGGTGTTATATATGATAGGTCTGGATGGTAGTCGTGTAGGGACTGGTTTGAAAAAGCCTGAATCTGAATGTGGTTTTCTTTTCTGAACTAATGCAGGGTTTTCCTTTTTTTTTTTTTTTTTTGCAGGATGCTATTAGCAGCAGGCTAAGTTTCATGGCGCAATTTGAACATGAGTGTAGCAAGACGCACAGTCGGATGGCGGACGACTTCGATGCAAATGAAGGGCTTGAATGGAAGTGTTTTGGTAATTGATGTAGAGGCACTGTTTTTTGGAAATGTGTGGATGGACTGTTGGTGTCTAGATGTAGATGTATGTTTAGAAGTTTGGATTTTCCTTAATGATAATGCTGTATGTATGCACCTTGAACACTATGGGCTGATGTTAGTTATAGGTTAGAAGGATTATTGGTTGGCTGTTGTATTATTTGAATATGGTATGTGATGGTTTGCAAGGCTGTAATGCCTTTACATTATTATTTTTTTTTTTGAATTCACACTGGTTGTAAATTGATGAATACAGATGTTGATTTGTACTGGTTGTAGCAAAACAGACTCCACATCAGAAACTACTTTCTGGAGCTGCTGCCTCTATTTTTTGAGGGCAACATACATCTTAAAAAGGATGAGTCTGATTGAGTTGAGGAGGGGAGAGTGGAAGGCACGACGTAAGCATCCTTAGGAGAATCCTTCTTTCCTTGTAATGTGGCATGTAATGGAATTGTGATATGTAATCTCCTTGTAATGACTTTCTGTGTAACATAATTTGTAGATTTTTGTAGACATTTATAAACACAGTATTCTTCTCTTATCAATACTCTACAAATAGTCCAAAATAACTTAGCTGAACTAATTTGAATTGATGAAATGAATCCGAATAACTCCACTTCTTCCTCTGGCGTAAGCATTAAAACCAATTAATAATCCATGTAATCAAGCTATCAAGTGTCTTTCGTAGACCATGAAACCCACTTTGTCATTTATATCTCGAATCTTATTCAATAATTAATAGTGAAGAGTAACCTTTGAATCACCACAAATATGGGATATAAAACCTGTTTTTTTATAAACTTCAATGAAGGAGATTTTGCAACCTTGAGTGAAGATGAGAGTCTTAAAAAGAGAAGTCAAAACTATGACTCTTCAAGACCTTAGATCCCTCGCTCCAGATATTTATATGATTGATGGATATTTATATGATTGATGGATGCATGAGTTTATTTATGACCTAAGATGTAGATGAAACGAGAAACATAAGCCAATTAGGAATAAAATTAGGAGGGCAAATTTTGGGGTGCAACAGCTTGTTTTAGGTAATTTTCGAGGCCGAAAATCTTTTAAGTGGGGGAGAGTTGTAACACCCTATTTTTATTAGATTTAATTAATTAGGATTATTTGATACTTAATAATTGTTTGTGTATTTTATTTAATTATTGTTTAAGTGATAACTATTTATTTGGGTGGTAATATGTTATTTAGCTAATTAATAAATGGTAGAATTTTATTAGAAATTAATTAAATGGGCTTAGTTGGGTGAGAAAGAGTATTTGGTGGGTTAAGCCCAATGAAATAATGAGAATTAGGAGAGAATGTTATGTCATAACCTAATTAGAAAGAAAAGAGGAAAAAAAAGATAGAAAGGAAAGTAGAGAAGAGAAGAAGAACATAGAAGAGAAGGAGAAGGAATTTGTAGATTCTTGAAGAGGGTGGATTAAGAGTTAGAGGTAAGGGTTTGAATACAAGTTCTTATAGACTATATGATTGGGTAATGTGTTTTGTTGTGATTATCTCTTCATCTTTGCAATTTCATGAACACATAGAAAAGTTAGGGTTTATGCTATTTTCTATGGATTTACATGATTAAACATGATTTTGATGGTATATGTTGTTTAATAACGATGAATATTGGTTGTATTTGATGTTTATTGATGTTTGGAAGTGATTTGGAGTAGTTTTATGTGATTTCCGCTGTTCTGAGTTTTGCTGTGTTTTTCTGAAAATCGCAGGCCCCGCTAAGAGGAGCTGATCTGCTGAGCGGAGCTGCGAAAATAAAAGTTGCTGCCTTGCTCCGCTGGAGGCCCGCTGAGCGGACCCTGCTGTAGGCAGAATTTTCCAAACTTTAGAATGTCATAACTTTTGATCCGTAGCTCCGTTTTATGCACCGTTCGAAGCGTTAGAAAGCTATGGTGATATTCTATATGATAGTATAGGGTTTAATTGCACTTGATTGATTAATTGTGACGTTATTATATGGAATGGCATGTAATTGTCTTATGTGCGTATATTAGTATGTGATGTATAGCAATTGTGGGAACACTTTGTGTAAAATGTATTCATGATGTATGTGATTGGATATGTGATGGTTGTTATGCCTTGTTGCAATTGTTAATTGTGTTGTGAATGTTGTGTACAATTGGCGGATAATTCATAGAGTTGGATTATGGTGATAATCTTAATTGCATAAATTGTTGGTATTTGTACATACATTCATAGCATGGTCGGCTTTATGGTGGAAGCGGTGAAACATGGGTTCACATGGTAAGAGACGTTGATCCTTGAATGGAAATAGGCGTAGAAGACGTGATCCTTAATTGGAAATAGGCGTATTGGCTTTGATCTTGTCCGGATCGGACGCGTGGCTTGGATTCTAAACAATGAATCGGAAAGAGGTGAAACATTGGATTCACATTGGGTACCACATGCATTGAGTCACATTTGTTGCATTTCGAGTCACATTGTGTGTATGTGATTGTCGTGTATACATGTGATTTGATTTGGAGTGATGATTGTTATATGATATGTGAATTGCTTAATTGAGAAGTGTGATGAATAGTAAAATGTATGCTTGTTTATGTTTACATTTCCCATTATTATGTTTTCTATAAGAAGTTGAATTCTCACCCTTCTGTTTGATGTTACCCTTGGTTGGTAACGTGCATGTTCAGAAGAGTAGTTGCTTGATTCGTGGCTTAGCCGAAGAGCTCCGAGGTTTCGTTTTGATTAGGTAGAGAGTCATATGCTCTGATCATGTAACACTTGGGGGTTTTCTTAGACTTATGTTCATGTTTGAATATTGCTATTTTCTATGTTTTATTGAATATTGGATGTATGTGATAACTTTTGGATATGTTGATTAAAGGCCGTTGTAGCCTAGAATTGTAATGTTCAAGTAACAAAGATATTGATGTTATTTGAATTTGGTAGATGAATATAGTATGGGATATATTCATTGAAATCTTTAATAGCAACTCGAATTGTTTTCCGCAAGCGTTTATGCATAATGTATGAGAACATGAGGTTACATTTGTGTTACAATATGATCTTTGCATATTAAGAATATTGGATGTTTTGTTTTAGGTTTTCATTGTGATGAAAATAACATGTGACGCCCTTTTTCCTTTATGCATGCTTACTCTGTTTGATTGTATGATATATTTGGGTTAGAAAAGGGGTGTTACATTAGTGGTATCAGAGCATGGTTGGCCAGTTGGTCAAAGTCGTTAATGTCTTTATTTCTCGTTGTATTAGATTTTTGTATCTGACACGATCGATATTGTTTTGTTTTCTTTGTTTGTTGGTTGTCGTAGGACAATGGTTGCTGGGAGGAATGATGTAACACCCGAGGCCGAAGAAGGCGAGGGGTGGTTGCACCGCATGGAACACCTGGGGCCAATTGGGGCTAGGGTGGTCGCCACATCGGAATGAGAGGGATTCTAAAGCCGTGCAGGTATGGGACTGCATGGTTGAAGAAAAGCTTATAAGGATTGATAGGTACTACCTATACCAACAAGATGCATCTTCTTTTCGGGAGCCCGTTCCGTAAGAACTCCACAGTTAAGCGTGCTTGACTTGGAGTAGTATTGGGATGGGTGACCTTCTGGGAAGTTTCCCGGAAAGCGTGCGAGTGAGGTCAAAGCATGCTGAAAAGACCCGTGTTGGTTTGTGGGGTTAGTCGATCATCCCGTAAGCAGTCTGGGGCGTTACAAATTGTATCAGAGCCAGACCTCTCCCAGTACGATGTGGTTCGAGGACGAACCATGCGGAAGCTGGTGGGCATGTAACACCCGAGGCCGAAGAAGGCGAGGGGTGGTTGCACCGCATGGAACACCTGGGGCCAATTGGGGCTAGGGTGGTCGCCACATCGGAATGAGAGGGATTCTAAAGCCGTGCAGGTATGGGACTGCATGGTTGAAGAAAAGCTTATAAGGATTGATAGGTACTACCTATACCAACAAGATGCATCTTCTTTTCGGGAGCCCGTTCCGTAAGAACTCCACAGTTAAGCGTGCTTGACTTGGAGTAGTATTGGGATGGGTGACCTTCTGGGAAGTTTCCCGGAAAGCGTGCGAGTGAGGTCAAAGCATGCTGAAAAGACCCGTGTTGGTTTGTGGGGTTAGTCGATCATCCCGTAAGCAGTCTGGGGCGTTACAAATACTAGCTCAATTGGTAGCAGGAATTGCTATGAATATGTACTTAACCCCTAGGTACATGGTTCGATTCCTGCGGGAGGCAAAAACAATATTTCCTGGGCAGCCGATAAGCGGACCTAGGGGGGATTATTGATTAAGCCGGTAACATGCTCGGTTGGCCGACACGGTTGATGCGTGCAGCGGATATCGGGGTGTTACAAATGATGATGCCATTGCTGATGCATTGAGGATGTTGGCTGGATCTCTTGGTCAAATTCCTCAAGCGAATGCTGGAAATCGGAATGGTGATGATGATGGGTATCGTGCTTTGGGGAAGTTCCAGAGGAACAATCCTCCTACCTTTGAGGGAGAGCATGAGCCGGATAAAGCTCAAGCTTGGTTGAAGGCGATTGAGAAGATTTTTCGGGTCATGAATTTCACCGATGCTCAGAGAGTGCAGTTTGGTACTCACAAGCTAGAAAAGGAAGCTGAAGATTGGTGGGGCAATATGGCTCAGAGATTTGATGAGGAGGGTACTCAAGTTACTTAGGATCTGTTCCACGATGCGTTTTTGGAAAACTATTTTCTGGAAGATTGCCGTGGAAAGAAAGAGGTGGAATTCCTTGAGTTGAAGCAAGGAAATGGTATTGTTGCTGTATATGCTGCTAGATTTCAAGAGCTTATCAAGTATTGTCCTCACTACAATATTGTGAATGCGGAGAGGTCAAAGTGTTTGAAGTTTGTGAATGGTTTGAGGCATGACATCAAGAAGGCGATTAGTTACCAACAAATTACTCGTTTTACGGAGTTGGTTAACAAGAGTCGTATCTATGATGAGGATAATAGGGAGAGTGCTTCTCACTACAAGACTATGAATGAGAAGAAAGGTCAATTTCGTGGGAAATCGTATGATGACAAGTGGAAACAATTTGGTTTTGGCAAGAAGATTGAATAGGGGCAGCTGTCATACCCCAAAATTTGCCATCTTCTTTTCATCTTCAATAAGCTCAAGGTTCAAGGGTTTTATCAAGTCACTCTCCCCTATTCAAAACTAGGGTTTGCTATTTATCAAAGGAGTTTGAATCTTTAAGGCCTCAAATGGATCTAAAGGTGTCTCACATGTCTTAAGGTATCTCCATGTCGATTATCAAGCTTCAATCCCAACGACTTCTCACTCAATGGCTCAGACGATCAATAGTCGACTATGGTGACCTAAAAGTCAACCATGGTCAAAGTACAGTCAAAACTCCTGACTTTTGGTCAACATAAAGTATTTGAAGTGATATCCATCATTTGATCAAAGTTTGATCATGATCCATTAATAAAAACTCGGAAATGAACAAAGAAAAGGTTCAAATTAGGGTTTTTTAAAGGAGAAACTCAACTCAACTTTGACTGGCCATAACTTTCCCATGGAGTGTCAAAAATTTCCCATGGAGAAACTCATCAAAGTTTGATCATGATCCATTAATAAAAACTCGGAAATGAACAAAGAAAAGGTTCAAATTAGGGTTTTTTAAAGGAGAAACTCAACTCAACTTTGACTGGCCATAACTTTCCCATGGAGTGTCAAAAATTTCCCAACCAAAGCCTATTCTTAAGGAAATTGGATTCTCTACAACTTTGTCTCTCACAAGCCAAGGCCAGAAATGCTTCATTTGGGAGATATGGTGCAAAAGATTATAGGTCCTCCAAAAAAGTCAACGAAAAATACCTTTTAGGTCAAGACTCATAACTTGAGCATGGAAGGTTCAATCAAGATGAAACAAAAAAGGTCATTTAGAGGACTCTTTGAGCTTTCTAAAAAGTTCTAGAATGCATTCATATGATTAAAATTGAAGGAGATACAAGGCTTAGAAGTTGGTCGATTTTGGAGAAATGCATAAAACCCTAATTAAGTGATTTTGGTTTTCTTGACTAATGGGCCTCAGTTTAAGTTTCTAAACAGGATCATGAGTGAATTATGAGCCCACAATTCCATTCTTTATTTTTCTTACTTATTTATTTTATTATATTGAGGTTTTATTCAGAAAAAAGCCAATTTAAAGTAAATAAATAATAAGAATAATCAAAGATTGAGGTGAGATCTTATTTCTATCAAATATTGAGCAATATGTCTAGGAAAAATCAAGGATATTTCGTGGAGAGAGAAAGAGATATGATAGATTCCAAAATAGCAAGTTTGCATGATTTTCTCAAACAAAATATTTTCTCATGCCAATCATAGATTTATTCCAAGCTTCCAACCCTAATGCAATCACATATATACCCAACAACTTCAGAAAAAAAGAGGGGACGAAAAGAGGGCAAGGGATTATGGTTTCTAAAACTCCAAACTTTAAGAAAACGAGGGCATAAAGGATCTTCATGCACATAAATCTAATTTTTTCCCGATTTGTTTTCCCTTAATTATT
>NC_081185.1:40333707-40441131 GCF_029867415.1 Vicia villosa
CTTAGTGTCATACCCTAATTTTTAACCCCCCTGATATGACATATCTTCAGGATTTTTCATCAGGTCAAGACAAGTACCCAGAGCAGTCATTTCTCCATCTGGTACCTAATCGAGGATGCTCAAAGACAAGAAAGCTCAGGCAAAGGATCAATCAATACAAAGACTAGTCTCTAATACAATCATGGGGCTCAAAAACTTCACTTTTCTCATCTATGATTGATTAGACATCCAGTCATATGAGTACAGGTTTACTCAGGTCACCAGACTAGGGTTTTGAGCCTATCAAGGACTAAAATCAGGGATCACTTTTGGGAAACCCTAAAAAGCCCCAGGGAACCATTCAAAGACATCAATCATCTTCAAATAACTCATATGACAAGATCTACTGGACATCACACTTCAATTCAAAGTCTACAGTCATTATTTTCACATGGTCGACAAATTAGGGTTTTGACCTAATTCACCAAGATAGTTGACTTCTGATCAGGGCATGAATCCAAAACTCAAGACATGATTCAAGAGTCTCTACTACCTCCATATAATCCATTTATATCATCCATTTGGGGAGAAGATTTTATTTCTACACAAAAGCCCAAAAATTCACTTTGTCAGGAAAAAGTCAACTGTGAAGGATCATCATTGACTTTTAAGGTTTTTGGTCAAAAAATGACTTTCAAAGATCAATATCTTCAATATATGGATGTCAAAGTCATTTGGCCAAAGAAATTCAAAGAAATTCATCAAAGAGCGAAAAGTCGGGAATTAGGGTTTTTGAGGGCATGGTGAGATCTCAAAATTTCACCTACACAACTCAAAAAACTTCCAACATGAAAGTTGTAGATCTTGCCAAATAAAACAACATCTTACAAGGGAACTTTTTTCAAAAGATCAACCATTTATGAAGTTTTGGAAATTTTGAAGTTTAGGTCATAAACACTTAGAAATTTTTCTAAGTGTTTTAACCTAGTTTTCTTCCAACTTTGGCCTCATTTTTCACAAATTTCCCAAAGGATTCTGAAGAAGACATAAACTAATGATTTAAAGTAGATGTTTAGGGCTTTCCAAATTGTGTTCAACCTTCTCAAAATTCAATTTGAGCTAAGAGTTATGCTTGTTCAAAGTTGGCCTCATGAAGTGAAATTATAGGTCATGCATCATTTTGGAACTTTGAAGTTTTGTGCACATGACCTCAAATACAGATGCTACATGACCCATAATACATCTGCAAACATGCCATGCATTCATTTTCACCATGCCATGATAATTGAAGAAGATTCCTAAAACAAGAACATGTGATTATGTAATGATTACATTTGAGAATTTATGGCAAATTGATGAATCACCCAAGGAATCTTCTCATCAACCAATTAGAGCTCACTTTGCATCTGAATTGTCCCCTAAGATCAGATAGAATCAATGGATAGGGGAGGTGGCTCGAAAATGCAATGATCACACTTGGATATTCTTTGAAATTTCTTCATGGCTAAGAAACCAAACTTGCTTCACTAAGCAAGCTCACTCTCTCACTCAGTACTGAGACATTTGCCTATAAATAGGAGAGCACAATTCAGTAGAAAAACACACCAAAGCAACCATATTACTTGCTTTCTCTTTCTCTTCTCTTGTTCATTGTTTTTCAAAGTTCTTTGGCAAGAAGAATCGATTTCTTCAAACCAGAGCTTATCTTTGGGAAGTGAGCATTCTAACATCTCAAGGGAGGTCATTTGAGGTGATCCAAGCACCTGGATCACTTCTGTAGGTGGAGGAACACCATTGTTGCTCTCACTTTGGAGCATCTGCAGTTGGAGGTCCATGGAGTGATTCAGAAGGTTTCAAGGCAAGCCAATCATCCAGACACACTCCTCAGGTCATAGTGAAGCTAACCAGATGGCTGCAGCTCATCTGTAACTCGAGAATCAACACCCTCCATGTTCACTTGAAGCTGAAATCGAGGGAGGTCCATAGAACAATTCAGGAGGTTTGAGGTCATTACAAGCATTCAGTTAGCATCACTGAGCCACAAGGAAGCTTTTGGGATCATTCATACAAGCCCAGTTGCTCTCTATCATCCTCACGATCTCCATTTTCAGAGGTAAGTTTCTGAACTCCCTCTCTTTAATTTAAGTACTCTTTGTGAAATAGCTCGATTCTATCTTGTTCAGCATCATCAGAGGATTGAAAACCCTCTATCATCATCCATTTATCTTTCAGTATAGTCATTTAATTTAATTTTGAAATTTTAGGGTTCTTCACGATTTCTGGTAAATTAGTTAGATGTAGTTAATGATAGTTCATGTTAGTTACATATTTAGAATCGTGAGTGAATTTAGAGCAAGTTTCATGTTTACATCGTTGCAAATGGTTGAGAAACGAGTAAGTTCGGAAATTCAAAAATGGAGAGCTTGAGGTTGAAGATGAAGATGGTGGTGGCGCGCAAATTTGAATTCTCAGGGGAGAGTTTATTTTATTTTGAATGGTGTGCGTTTTATTAACGACTGAATAACTTGCCCTAGTGGCCACACATGCGCTCTTAGTCTCCTCATGCCCAAAGTCTGGGGTTCGAATCCCCCTCGCCCCAGACTTTTTGATTCTTTTATTTTTCAAAGATTTACAACTTGTTTTGAAACATAACCAAATGAAGGCAAGTCACTAACACTGAGCGCGCGTTGGCTCAGTGGTGTTGTTTTGGACTGGTGACCTCAAGGGCGTGGGTTCAAACCCTCCAAGGGCCAAAACTTATTTTTTACACTAATTTCTTTCATTTCTCTTCACAACTTCACATATTTATTTAACCTATCAAAATAAATCATTTTCACTTCATTTTTCATACACCTATTATTTAATATACCTATTTTGTGAATAGTCAAAAAAATCATAAAAATATTATGTATTTCTTGAATTTTAATTAGGTTTAAAATAGTATGTTTTTAAGTGTTTTCTTAAATACTTTAAATATATATATTCACTTTGATTTAACCTAATCATTTTATAAATAATTTTATGATAAAACCCTAATTGTTTAGGTCTTAATTAAGTAAAAATCTTTATTTTTACTTTAATTAAGTTGACTTTTGTCAAATCTCAAAACTGTTTTCAATCTCTGATAAAATCAAATGATTAAGGTTTTCAAACAACAAAACCTTGTATCATTCCAAATCTTTTTTTCAAATTGTTTTTACACCAGTACTGTAAAGTACTGGGCCTCTAATAGAGTGTAAGTCCCAAAAACCTTCTCTTCTTAGCTTGTTTTCAAAACTGTATTTTCAAAATCTTCTTTCTGTTTTCAAAACATTCTTCTGGTATTTGAAGGGCATTATTCCCGGTGAAACTCTTCAGATACCTATGTGACCTTTGTCCATCTTCACTTCTTCTGTTTTCAAAAAAAACATTAACTGTTTATCATACATATTCAACTGTTATCAACAAAACAACAAAAATACTGTTGAGGCTCTGTACATACTTCTTCAATGGCCTCCACTCCATCCAGGTTAGGCTTTACAAGCTTTCAATTTACAGTCTTTATTTAAATTACTGTCAAATATAAATTGTGCATATATATTAGTTTAGAACTACGTTTGAGTATAAACCTTAGGACAGTTAAACTATATATATATTATAGGAATATGACCTAGGATTGAGAATGTCTTCCCGGTGAAGGCTCTTTCCTAATTAGAGATCTGTAGTTCAAACCCCCAAGATGAATTATTCCCGGTGAAACATCTTGGTAAAAACCTTAGAATCCAAAATATAGGACACATCCACCCAAAGAGGAATTATTCCCGGTGAAACCTCTTACCCATTTGCTTAGAGCCAAAATAAGTTCAAAACCACATAGCTTTCTCTTGTGCTATAACAAGGACCCTCGATTAGCCTCCTCTTGGGCTTTGTACAAGGACCCACAGGCTTCTTAAAAGCATTTCCAGCTTCCTCTTGAGCTTGTATACAAGGACCCATCAGGTTTCTTATAAACATAGGAACAGGTCTTTAGTCACCTTTTAGCCTACCCTGGTGAGTTTCTTCCAATTTAAACCAGACTTTAAAACAAGCTAAGTTTGTCTCAATTTCACATTGAGTACATTTTTGGAATGAGAGACATGGACAGTCTCTGTCACCCTTATCTTCATCAATCTTCCTTAGCAGAGTCTAGGATCCATGTTTGGTCATCCTCAGCATTGAGTCAGCCTTCATCTTGGGCTTTAAACAAGAAGTCTCCATTAGATAATCTTTCTGCCATTCATTTCAATAAAAACCCCTGGAAAGGGTTAGCCTCCAACATCTGTCTAAAATGTCAAAACCCCTGGAAAGGGTTAGCCTCCAACATCTGTCTAAAATGTCAAAATCCCTGGAAAGGGTTAGCTTCCACACATTCCTTCATTTCAATAAAAACCCCTGGAAAGGGTTAGCCTCCAAAGTCAATTAATAAAAAATGTCAAATAATAAAGATTCATTTCTCTTAGGAGATAATTTCCCCAAAAGAGTCAAAACCCCTGGAAAGGGTCAGCCTCCAAAAAAACATGATAAAGTCAGTCTCTTAACAGACAAATTCACCAGCTGAGTCAAAATCCCTGGAAAGGGTTAGCTTCCAAAGAAAAACAGTCTTTTAATAAATAAAACCTCCTCAGTAGAGTCAAAACCAACAAAAAACAGTTAGCCTCAACCTTGGGCTTCATACAAGGCACCCAAACAATAAAACTCCCCTGTCAAGAGTCAGCCTCAACCTTGGGCATTGTACAAGGCAGATAATAGAGTCTCCCCAGTAAGTCCTTCATCACTCAGTAGCCACAACCTTGGGCTTTGTACAAGGCAGATAAACCATATCTTTCATGTGTCAAAGATTCCTAACACTTAGGATCTTTCCCCATATAGTCATCCATACTTAATTCATTTAAGAGTCCGCCACAACCTTGGGCTTTGTACAAGGCAGAAAATAATGTTTTCCCTAGCTAGAGTCAGCCACAACCTTGGGTTTTGTACAAGGCACATAAAATAGAGTCATTCATTCAATTATACTCAACAGTTAGCCACAACCTTGGGCTTTGTACAAGGCACACAAATAGAGTCTCCCTAAGTAGAGTCAGCCTCAATTCTGGGCTTTGTACAGAACACAAAAAATACCCTGTAATTAATCCTCAATGGAGTCATCTCCCAGAGTCAATAATATTAATTAATCAATCAAAAAGCCTCAAGCTTGGGCCTCATACAAGCCAGCTAAATTCAAATCTTTTATACAGTAGATAGACATAGCTTATCTCTATAAAGAGATATTTTTACTACTCTACCACATTCAAACAAACAAACATTTCAATTTCAATTTCAATCAAAGTCTCCCATTTAGGACTCTGAAAGACATGCTCTGGCACATCCCCAGACTTGTACACTTTCCCTAATTTGGACGAGCATCTTTCTTTCATTTAAGAGGCATCTGACTGGCATACTTGCACACACAAGTAAGGTCCCCCTCTTGAATGAAATGAATTCAGTTATTCTGTCACTCCTTTAAATGTTTGTGGTAGAATAGTACAAATACCTCTCTGTAGAGATGATTTCATGTCTCTTTACTGTAAACAGAGATTTAATTCCAAGCTTCAACCTTGAGCTTCAAGCAAGGCACAAAAAAACAATTAATTTCCCTAGTTAGTTCCCCGAACTACATTAAGCTCTGACTTCCACTAGGGATATGTAGGCATGAGGTTCACAAGGAATCTCAGCGAGCTAATAAAATACCAAAAATAGTCAGTCTGTCTATCTGTCTGTCTTTTAAAATCAATTCAATTCCTTCTCCTAACACAAAGGAGAAACTTTCCCAATCATTAGCAGCAAACACAATCACAATGACACAGAGAAGGTTCCTGTAGAGTACTACAGATATGTAGGGTGTTTAAACACTTCCCTATGTATAACCGACCTCCCGGACTCCAGAATTTCTAGTCTAGGTGAAATCCCCACACTTAGCAAACTCCTAGGGTTTAGTTGAGATCTTTTTTCCCCTTTCCTACTCGTAGGACAAATAAGAAAGTTCGTGTGATATCGTAGGAAGAACTGAAATAAAATTCATCCCACCACGGGCGCATTCTCCTTCCAAATTTCGCGTGAAGGGTCTAGCGTGCCGTCCTCCCAAGTGAAACGGGGAGGTAAAAGAAAACGACCACCACAGTGTGGTTAATTCGTGATAAAATGAAGGCTTCGTATAGTAGGCAGAAGAATTACCATGATAAGCGAAGGAAAGATCATGAGTTTAAAGTAGGAGATCATGTGTTTTTGAGAGTTTCTCCAGTGACCGGTGTAGCGGGGAAAATTTGAGTTCGAAGCCATTAGTTGACTCGACTCAATATTTCAGTGAAAGTCGCCACCGCACTTTATTATTTCCAAAGGAAAAGGGAAAGAACGAAAAAAACTCAAAGTTTGTTTTTAAAACAAAAAGAGATCTTAGGAACCTTTTTGAAAATCTGAGTCGTGTGTGCTAAAAAAATAGTTTGTTTTATTTTAAAAATAAGCTCGGCAAGGTATTAAGCCTTGTGCCTACATACCTCCTCGGTGCAATGGAGAAGTCATAGCTAATGTAGTTCCGCTTAAAAGGGAAAAACGTTTTAAAACCGAATGGACACTTTATCGTCGTCGGAGAGAAATACTCAGCCATTGATCTTGAGCATGAGAACAAATGAGTTCTTTTCATTGCAAATGAAAGAAGGGCTCCAACTCGGATAGAAATCAACAAGTATGCCACTAGCTCTCTCACGCGGAAATGGTCTCATTATATCAATCAATTTCAAAATCGTGGGGTATCGCCACTCGTTTCAACAATTAGTCGTGTCTAAACTTTTGAAGAAAAGGCCACTAAGGGCAAAAGATATTTTTAAAGAAAGGTTTTAAAAAGGTTGCAAACATAAGAAGGTTTTTGAAAAAGGGAGAAGATTTTGAAATCTAAGAATGGGGCAAGAGACG
Source organism: Vicia villosa (assembly GCF_029867415.1). Taxonomy (NCBI): domain Eukaryota; kingdom Viridiplantae; phylum Streptophyta; class Magnoliopsida; order Fabales; family Fabaceae; genus Vicia; species Vicia villosa. The sequence continues at coordinate 40,340,650 of NC_081185.1, forward strand.
AAGAGGCTACCCTAGTGCGTAAAATAAAAGCTAAAGAAAGAAACGGTCTAACCGAAATAAGAAGCCAAAAATTGACATTAAGAGTCAAGGTATATTTCCCATCCTTTGGAATATCGACACTAAACCAACACATTATCACTTGGGGATCCAGATGAACTTATTATATTTAGCACCACTTTGCATTAAGAACATTAAAATTCTGACGAAAATCGGGCAGAGTAAAGGCGGTTTTCGGGTAAAATCCTTATATCAATGCCTTGGAATTAACCATCAAGGACTTTCGAGGAAATACCTGCACACACAAACAGACAACAATCCAATGCCAGACAGACAGAATAACAACAGAGTAGCAATATCATAACAGGGTCCAGAGGTACTAAGTCAATAAGTCCAAGTCTCCAAAATGCTCAGGATAGTAACCAATAGTCCAAGAGAGAACCTTAAGCTTTTTTTAGATTTTAAGTTGATTATTAATGTTTTAGCACAAAAATAGAGTATGGTCCAAGTGGACAAAAAGAAAATAGCGGAAACATAAACATAGCGCCCAAATTGAGAAAGAGAACAAAACGGAATATAAACGTCCAAATGGACAAAGAGAAAATGGCGGAAACATAAACATGATGAAATGATAAAATAAATCAATAAAGCGAAAAAATAAAGAGCGATATAATAAATTACAGAAATTAAAGTCAATTATTAGATGTTAAAGATAACCATCTTGAAACTTGTCAAGTATGTTATCAAAGTTAGTAATAAAGATCGATGGTGAGTGAAGGATGTTCTCGGATTTAAATTCAAGGAAAGTTTATCAGAAGCTTGATAAAATTATTGCGACTACACGATAAACCTCCATAAGTCCTAAATCAACCGCATACAATTCTCTTCCATATTTGATCTTTTTTTTATCCGGGACACAAAATATTGCGCTATGTTAAGCAAATCGCCAAGTGATTTATGTAGAAATCACCCTAAAACGAGGTCGGGTCAAAACTTTATGTGCTAATGCATGCGAGAGAAGCGATATGTAGATCACTCTCCAAAAGCAATACCGCACGAAAAGAAAATAGGTAGCGATCTAGTCTTTACCAAGAATCCATAAGAATTCTCAAGGTATTAAGACTTTCATCGATCAAAAGAAAAATAAATAAAAGATGGAACCACATTCAAAAGCTCCTTTCATCCATAATTTCGATCACTTAATATTGCGGATTCAGATTTTCATCCTATCGACGCCCTAAGTCCAATGATATTAGAGAGAAATTAGGCCTCTAGTTTGTGATTCAAAGAAAATATCAAAAGAATGGAGTAGAAGAAGAGTTAGAACCAAAAACAAGTCAAAAATAGCAAAAACAAGCATTCTGCCTCACTGGAAATCGATTTCCCTCTGTAGGAAATCGATTTCCTGCCTGCAGAATTCAAATCTGGCGCAAAAAGTAGAGTGGAAATCAATTTCCCTCTGTAAGAAATCGATTTCCTGCGCACAATTTTCAAAAAAACAGCATTATGAATTATAAAACTTGATTTAGGCAAACATAAAAACACCTTATGATCACATATCAATTGGAGCACAAATTTTCCATCAATTCACCATCAAATAGGACCAATATAGCATCAAAGATGCATCACACACAAGCACAAAAGAATCACATTATGATAGATGAAAAAGGATGAAGAAAATTACCAAATCTTGAACAAAACTTAGATCTACTTCAAGAATCACCAACACAAATCTTGATCTCTCAACAATTGAAGAAAAAAGAGTGAAATGGATGGTGGTTTAGCTCAAAGTTTGTGAGGTTCAAGATGTGACTCACAAACTTTATGAAAGAAAAAGAGCTTTGGTGAATTTGGTAGGGATGAAGAGAGAAATTGCAAGAGTTTTATTGGCTTTCTAAGCTTGTGAAATGAGGGAGGCAAGGCCTCTATTAATAGAATTGGAGCAAGAGTAGTGGCAATTTGGTCTTTTTGCATTTGGTAATTAACTTGTGCTTAATTGGTGTTTAAATGGTAAAATGAGGTTAAAATGTGTTTAAAGAGGGGAATTAATTTTGGTGAGGTGGAAAATTGGTAAGATGACAAAAATGATCAAAGAAAATAGGTGCCAAAATAATGTCATGCTTCCCTCTTTATTTTTTTGAATTTTCGCCCCAGGAAATCGATTTCCCATATGGGTAAATCGGTTTCCACCTTCAAATTTTCAAAAATTGTTTTCTTGCACTATTTTGATTTTTGCATGATCTTTTACCTGTAAAATATAAACAAAAGAGACAAAATACATATTTTTGGAAACTAGAAATGCTTGATGGTTCCCCTCAGAGATAATCACAGTATCAAAGATATAACCTCACAATGGTGCTCTCAATTAATGATTAAAATGCAATTGATGTATGATCTTAGGGTCAAAAATTGGGGTATGACAACCGGTGTAGGTCGTGCTCTGAAATCGAAGAAGCTTACTTCCCAGTTTATTGGTCCGTACCAAATCTCTGAGAGAGTAGGGGGCGTTGCATATAGAGTGGCCTTGCCGCCAAACTTGTCGAATTTGCATGATGTGTTCCATGTGTCGCAACTTCGGAAATACATTTCGGATCCATATCACGTGATTCACATGGACGATATTCAAGTGCGGGACAATCTTACTATTGAGACTGTACCTGTAAGAATCGAGGATCGTGAAATGAAGCAACTAAGAGGCAAAAAGATTGCATTGGTGAAGGTAGTATGGCATGGAGTTGCCGAAGAAAGCATGACGTGGGAGTTAGAAAGTAAGATGCAGGAATCTTATCCAGAATTGTTCGCATCACGTAATTTTCGAGGACGAAAATATTCTAAATGGGGGAGAGTTGTAACACCCCGTTTTGATAATTATGCGATGCGATGTTACGATGTATTTGGTGAAGAATGTGTGTATATGTTAGCTTTGTACGATGTGTGGGGTAGAAGACCTGTGAGTAATGTAGTTGTGACGTGAAATTAAGGATACGGGTTAGAAATATAATTATATTGGCATTTTGGAGATTATTAATATTATTGTTATTTTGATAGTATTAATAAAAGATTAACAAATAAATAATTAAAAATAATAATAATAAGGAAGGGTAAGATGGGGTTATCATATTAGGGGTCTAAGGGGTTAAATTGTAATACCAGGGGGAAATAGAAGGGAGATCGTGTTATTTTGTGAAAAGAGGGAACGAAGCAGAGAAAGCGAGAAGAAGGGAACGATCATAGAAGGAAGAAACTCTATCTCAGTAAAGCTTAAGGAATCAAAACCTAAGGTAAGGGTGGGGTTCTGATTATATAACAAGGGATATAATTGTATGTAGATTGAGGATTGCATGTTAGGTTTATGGGTAGACAATTTGTAGGGTTGTTTATATTTATTGGAAATTGTGTGCAATTATTGTGATCTTGATGCTTGGTTTGATGTATTTGATGCATTTGATTAATGATGTGGATGATTTACCTTGAAAAATCCATGAAAATGTGATGATTTTCGTGTGGGAGAATAGGGATTTTGGGGTTTTGAAGGGGGGAACTCGAAATAGCTTAAAACAGAGGTTTTTTGAAACGGCTACAGCAAGAACCGGTTCCCAGTTTAGGGGAACCGAGTTCCCAGACTCTTTGTGTCCGAAAAATTGGAATTTTGGGTATGGGAACCGGTTCCCAGTTTGGGGGAACCGGGTTCCACTGAGTTGGAATGGAATTTTTCTTAAAAACTTCAAAAAGCCATAACTTTTCATCTGTAAGTCCGTTTGGGGCGTCGTTCGAACCGTTAGAAAGATAAAAACATTTTCTATCCTTTGATAATACTTTCCATAACAGTAGCCTAAAATTTTAAGGGAATGAATCCAAAATTCTTATTGATTTAGTATGTGTTTTGATACAAAGTATTGTTTTGTTTACGAAGATGATGCGAGAGCCGTGTGGTTGCCTCGTATATGTTGTTTTATGATGATATTGATGTTGATAGCCTTATGTGGCGTTGCGTTGAATACCGTTGATTGGTAGTTGCATGAGGATCTTGTGGTATGTGTCTCATACATTGCATTATAGAGGAAGATGGTTTTGTTGTGAAGGATCGACATTCCGAAGTTAGTCATTGCCTTCGTTTGGCAATACAAAGTTAGCCAATTGCCCACATATGGCATTTGCGAAGATTTTGGTACCACATGCATGATGTTGTGTCAGTAACATTGCATTGCACTTTGATTTGTTTGATGATGTGATGATGAAACAGTATTATATAACCGATGTGTGTTTTATGATGAATGATGATGATGTTGTGAATGTGTTTGTAATCAATTATGAAGCATGACTATAGATTGTTAAACTTAGAATCTAACTTGATGTATCTGTCATATGCTTATAATTATGCCCTTTTTTATATTTTCGTTGATATCTCACCCCTTCTGTTTGAATGTTACCTATACATGGGTAACGTGCAGGTGATCAGCACTTGGCAAGGTTAGACGTCGTGTCGAGTCGGTGTCATGCTCTGATACGTAACACCGGGGAGGGATGAACGTTTATTTGTTTTGATTGTTGCATTATTTTTTTATGTAGAAGATTTTGAGAGTAGTGTAACTCTTTTTTGTTTGAATGATCATTAAAACTTTGACGAGTAAAAATGTTATTGAATCGTTATGTTTTACTTTCCGCTGCAATAATAAAGAAGTTGATGTTTTGAAGGATTATAATAATGATGTTGTCGGTTCATCCAAAGTGTGTTATGTATCCATGTTTTATGAACTTGAGCATATGTGTTTTTAAGGTTGATGACGAAGTAGCATCCTATTCTTGATGTGTTGTATTGAAATTTTGAGTTACTCTGATTTATTTTATTTATTAAAATATCGATGGGGAATAGGGTGTTACAACTGGGGCAAATGTATCATTATAGTCAATACCTTCCTGTTGACTATATCCTTGTGCAACCAGTAGTGCTTTGTTTCTGACGACTTCACCTTGCTCATTTAGTTTGTTTCTGAACACCCATTTTGTTCCAATGATATTGAATCCTTCAAGCCTTGGAACTAGATCCCATACATCATTTTTGGTAAATTGATTTAGTTCTTCTTGCATAGAAATAATCCAATCTGTATCTTGAAGAGCTTCATCAATTGATGTTGGCTCAATCATAGAAACTAATCCAAATAGTGAGTTTTCGTTGTTTTTGAGAAATGATCTTGTTCTGATGGGTTCATCTTTATTTCCAAGAATAACATCTTGTGGATGATGTGTAGTGAGTCTAAAAAATCTTCAGAGAGAGGGTTCTTTAGAAATTCTCAAGTTCTCCATAGTTGTGATTGGAGGAACTTCTGATGCATTTTCAGCTTCTGAATCTTTAGATTCTGTGACATGTACTTTCATATCAGCAAAATTTTCAAATTGCTCTAGCTTTTGATGGCCAATCTTATCATCAAATCTGATATTAATTGATTCTTCAACAACCAAGGTTTCTGTATTATATACTCTATAGCCTTTATAGCCTTTCTGTATTATATACTTCTAACCTTTATGATTTTAAGCTCTTTTTCATTTTGAACTTGGTTACAAAAGTCAAAGAACATAGTATGTGACTCATCTTTGTGTTTTAAGAATTTGACCCATGTCCGTCTACTGTAGTCATCAACAATAACCAATCCGTACTTCTTGCCTCTGATTGATGCAGTTTTAACTAGACCAAATAAATAAACATGCATAAGTTCTAATGGTCTGGAGGAGGAAACAAAATTTTTAGATTTAAAAGATTTTTTTGAAAACTTTCTCTTCTGACATGCTCACAAAGGGCATCTGAGTTGAACTTCAGATTTTGGAGACCTCTTACCAAATTGAGTTTGTTGAGTTGAGATAATCTCCTCAAGCTAACATGTCCCAATCTTCTGTGCCAAACCCATTGCTCATCATTAACAGACAGAAGACAAGTTACTTTCTGAGTTTTAAGTTCAGAAAGATCAATTTTATAAATGTTGTTCTTTCTCTTACTAGTAAAAAGGATTAGTCCGTCTTTCTGACTAACAACCTTATAAGACTCTTGATTAAAGAATATGTCATAGCCGTTGTCACTTAATTTACTTATAGACAACAGGTTATGAGCTAATCCTTTTACTAGTAAAACATTATTTATAGAGGGAGAGTTACCGTTACCGATAGTTCCTGAACCAATAATCTTTCCTTTTTGGTTCCATCCAAATATAACGTCTCCGCCAGATTTAAATTCCAAGCTTTGGAACATAGACTTTCTTCCTGTCATGTGACACAAGCATCCAGAGTCCAGGTACCATGACTGGTGTTTTAACTTCACTGCTAAGGACATCTGCAACATAAATTATTTTCTCCTTAGGTACCCATATCTTTTTGGGTCCTTTGGTGTTGGTGTGCCTAAATTTCTGTTTGAATTTAGGTCTAGCATGAGAATTATCAGAATAGGATGTATATTTGATGTCATGAGTGTGTCCAAAATTAAATTGTGTGGGCAAGGGTTTATATGTGATTTTAATTTCATCAACCGGTTTAGGTTGATATGGTTCCTTTCCCTTAGGTGTCTCATAGCCAATTCCAGTTCTATTGTTTCTACTTACACGATAAATCATAGAAGCTATCTTGCTTCTGTTTATACTTTTAGCTAGAAATTTTTGAAAACCAACATCATATTCTTTCAAAATATCTTTAGAACTTGAAGCATTATCTGACTTAGAAATCTTTTGAATTTTCAATTCCTCTATAAGGTTCATATTGTTTTCTTTAAGATCAGAATTATCTATTTTAAGTTTCTATGTTTCAACTACAAGATTGTTTTTAAGTTTCTTGTATTTGATTCTTAATTTACTATGATTTTCCAGAAGTTTTGACAAACTTTCTGCATGCTCATCTCTAGTAATTTCAGAAAATACCTCGTTAGTTTCTGTTTTTGAGCCGAGTCATCTTCTATGGTGGCCATGAATGCTATGTTGGCGTGTTCATCTTCTAAGTTGGATTCTTCTTCAGAAGATTCTGAATCATCCCACGTGGCCATCAGACTTTTCTTCTTTTCGAATATTTTCTTTAGCCTTTCTCTTAGCAGTTTGGGACATTCATTCTTGAAGAGTCATGGTTCTTTACATTCCTAGCATACAACACCTTTTCTGCTAGTCTTCTTGTATCCAGATGATTCTCCTTTATAATTTGGTCTTCTGAAGTTTTAGAGCTTCCTTTTGCTTATGCTTCCAGAGTTGGTTGACTCTTTTGGAGAGAAGAGATAACTCATCTTCTTCTTCCGATCTGGATTCACTCGAGCATTCTTCTTTAGCCTGCAAAGCGTTAGTTTCAAATTTTTTAATTGATTTAAGAGTGATAGTCTTACCTTTCTTTTGAGGCTCATTTCCATTAATTCGATCTCATGACTTCTTAATGCGCTAATGAGTTCTTTAAGGGATATGTCATTGAGATTCTTATCGACTTTGAACGCAATAACCATTGGTCCCCATCTTCTTGGTAGACTTCTAATTATTTTCTTGACATGATCTGCCTTTGTGTATCCTTTGTTCAGAACTCTCAAGCCAGCAGTCAGAGTCTGAAATCTTGAGAACATGGCTTCAATGGACTCGTCATCTTCCATTTTGAAGGCTTCATACTTCTGGATGATGTCATACCCTAATTTTGACCCCCCTGAGATGTCATACCTTCAGACTTTTCATCAAAATTCAAAGCAGATCCCCAGAGCAGTCACTTGTTCATCTGGTACTTAATCGAGGATGTTCAAGAACAAAAGAGCTCAGGCAATGGATCAATCAATAAAAGGATTAGTATCCAATACAATCATAGGACTCAAAAAGCTTCATTCTGTTCACCTATGATTGATTAGATACCAATCATCTGGGCTCAGGTTTGCTTAATTCACCACTCTAGAGTTTTGAGCCCATCTAGGACTATAATCAGGGACCACATTTGGGATACCCAAAAAAGCTCCAGGACATCTATCAAATGGTTAAAATATCTTCAATTGGCTCATATGGCAATATCCATTGGGCACTTCACTTCAATTCAAGATCCCCAGTCATCAATTTCATTTGGTCGACAATTAGGGTTTTTGACCTAATTCACCTGGACAGTTGACTTTTAATCAGGACATGGATCCAAAACTCAAAACATGGCTCAAGAACTTCTATTACCTCAATATAATCCATTCACATCACTCATTTAAGGAGAAGAACTTGATTCATCACAAAAGTCCAAAATTTCACTTCATCTGGAAAAAGTCAACTATACAAGATCACCTTTGACTTTTAGGATTTTTTATCAAACTATGGCTTTTAAGGATCAATATCATCAATATATGATTATTGAAGTCATTTGACCAAAGAAAATCAAGAAAATTCTTCAAGAATCAAAAAGTCAACAAAACTCAAACTAAGTGCATTTTGACCTAGTTCATGGATCTCAAAATTTCACCAACACAACTCAAAAAACTTCCAACATGAAACTTGTAGATCTCATCAAATAAAACAAGTTCTCACAAAGGAACTTTCTTTAAGAGATCTGGACTTTGGAAGTTATAGGTCATGAAAAACTTAGAAAAATTCTAAGTATTTTGACCTAGTTTTCTTCAAACTTTGGGTCTGTTTTACACAGTTTTCCCAAATGATTTTGGAAAAACTCCAAACTAATGAATTGAATTACATGTTAAGGGCTTTCCAAATTGTGCTCAACCTTCTCCAAATTAATTTTGAGCTAGGAGTTATGCTTGTTCAAAGTTGGCCTCATGAAGTAAAATTATAGGTCATGTACAATTTGAAACTTTGCAATTTTGTGCAAATGGCTTCACTAAATGATGCTATACGACCCATGATACATCTGCAAGCATACCATGCATCCATTTCTACCATGGCATAAGGATTGAAGAAGATTCCAAAAAACAAGAACATGTGATTATGTAATAATTACTTTTGAGAATTTATGATAAGTAATGATTCATCAATTGGAATCTTCTCCTAAGCCAATAGAAAGCTTCTACACATTGGAAATGTTCCCCAAGATCAGATGGAATCAATGGATAGGGAGCTAGCTCGGTTTGGCCATCATTGCATTTTGGAGATTCTTTGAATTTCTTCATGGCCAAGAAACCAAAACTCTCTCATTAAGCAAGCTCACTCCCTCAATCTGTACAAAACTCTTTGCCTATAAATACAAGTTCCATCCTTCATATTAATCACACCAAAGCAACTACCATTCTTGCTTTCTCCTTCTTCCTTTCACACTTAGGATTTTCAAAGGTTCTTTGGCAAGAAGTCTCGGGTTATTCAAACCAGAGCTTTTCCTTTGAAACTAAGTGTTCTAACCTTTCAAGGGAGTCCATTAGAAGTGATCCAAGCACCTGGAACACTTCTGTAAGTGCAAGAACTCCATCTTCACTCTCAACTTGGAGCAAAGTCAGTTGGAGGTCCATAGAGCAATTCAGAAGGTGTCAGGCGAGCCTAAGCATCCAAACAAGTTCCTTAGGGTGTGGTGAAGCTATCCAGATGGTCGCAGCTCATCTGTAAGCTCAGAATCACTAACCTCCATGATCACTTGAAGCTCAAAAGGAAGGTATCGAATAGGGAACTTCTGAGGTATTCAAGTCACAATAAGCATTCAGATAGCTTCGTTGAGTCCCCAGGAAGCTTTTAGGATCATCCATACAAGCTCAGGAGCTCTCTATCAGTCTCACGACCTTCACTTTCAGAGGTAAGTTTCTCAAATCCATCTCTTTAATTCGTGTACTCTTTTTGATATATCTCGATACCAGTTTGTTCAGCATCATCAGAGGATTAAAAACCCTCTATCATCATTCATTTATTCATCTTGTTGATCATTTAATTTTAAAATTAGGATTCATATGTTCTTCGTGTTTTCTCAAAAAATTAGATAGTTGTAGTCAATATAAATAAATATTAGTTGCATATCTGGATTCGTGAGGAAATTTAGAGCAAAATTCATGTTTACATCATCACGTTTGGTTGAGAAATGAGCAAGTTCATAAATTCAAAAAAATGGAAAGCTTGAGGTTGAAGATGAAGATAGTGGGTGGCGCCATTTTTGAATTCTTAGGGGAAAGTTTAAAATAAAATTAACTGAAAGCGTGTTTTGAACGACTAAAACATTCAGCTCACTTGGTTACATGCGCTTCCACTCTCTCTTGCCACAAGGTCTGGGGTTCGATCCCCCCCTCAGACCTTTTGTTTTTATTTTTCATTTTAACACGCGTGTTTCACATATAACCAAATGGAGTCCCTCTTTAGTCACACTGAGCGTGTAGCTCAATTGGCTTTGTTTTGTGTTGGTGATTGCAAGGGCGTGGGTTCAAGCCTTGGTGGAGACAAATCCTTATTTTTTATCACTTCTCTCACTTATTTTCTTCATAACTTCAACCAATTAATTCACCCTTCAAATTAAATCATTTTTGCTTGATTTTTCACACACTTGTTATTTGATATACTTATTTTATAGATAATCAAGAAATTACAAAAAAAAAATTATTTTGATATATTTTAATTAGGTTAAAAATCATATGTTTTAAGCATGTTTTAAATACTTTAAAATATAGTTTTCACTTAATTTCAAAACCTAATCACTTGTACATACTTTTGTGTTAAAACCCTAATAATTTAGGTCTTAATTAGGTGTAGGCTTTGCCTCTATCATAATTAAGTTGGTTTTTATCAATCCTCAAAAACTGTTTTTAATCTCCGATCAAACAGACGATCCAGGTTTTTCACACAACAAAACTCTGTATCTTTCATTTGTTTTTCATAAACAGTAAACAAATCTTTGGGCCTCTAATAGAGTGTAAGTCCCAACACCTTTTTCTTTTCTTAGTTTGTTTTCAAAAACTGTATTTACAAAATCTTCTTTCTGTTTTCAAAACATTCTTCTGGTATTTGAAGGGCATTATTCCCGGTGAAACTCTTCAGATACCTATGTGACCTATGTCCATCTTCACTTCTTCTGTTTTCAAAAACCTTTAGCTGTTTATAATAAATACTCAACTGTTATCAATAATCAACTGCTGGTAAGGCTTTGTACAAATATCTTCAAAGGCCTCCACTCCATCCAGGTTAGGCTTTATAGCTTTCAATTTACAGTCTTTATTTAAATTACTGTCAAATATAAACTGTTTATATATTGTTTAGGACTACGTCTGAGTGTAAACCTTAGGACAGTTAAACTATATATATATTATAGGAATATGGCCTAGGATTGAGAATGTCTTCCCGGTGAAGGCTCTTTCCTAATTAGAGATCTGTAGTTCAAACCCTCAAGATGAATTATTCCCGGTGAAACATCTTGAAAAAGCCTTAGAACCCAAAATAGGATACACCCACCCAAGAGGAATTATTCCCGGTGAAACCTCTTACCATTTGCTTAGAGCCAAAATAAGTTCAAAACCACATAGATTTCTCTTGTGCTATAACAAGGACCCTCGATTAGCCTCCTTTTGGGCTTTGTACAAGGACCCACAGGCTTCTTAAAAGCATTCCTAGCCTCCTCTTGGGCTTTGTACAAGGACCCACAGGCTTCTTAAAAGCATTCCCAGCTTCCAAATTGTGCTTAATCTCTTCCAAATTCATTTTGAGCTTAGCTCGGTTTGGCCATCATTGCATTTTGGATACTCTTTGAATTTCTTCATGGCCAAGAAACCAAAACTCCCTCACTAAGCAAGCTCACTCCCTCAATCTGTACAGAACTCTTTGCCTATAAATATAAGTGCTCTCCTTCATATTAATCACACCAAAGCAACCATATTTCTTGCTTTCTTCTTCTTCCTTTCATACTTAGCATTTTCAAAGGTTCTTTGGCAAGAAGACTCGGGTTTTTCAAACCAGAGCTCTTCCTTTAAAACTAAGTGTTCTAATCTTTCAAAGAGGTCCATTAGAGGTGATCCAAATATCTGGAACACTTCTTCAAGTGCAAGAACACCATCTTCACTTTCAATTTGGAGCAAAGTCATTGGAGGTCTGTAGCACGATTCAAGAGGAGTCAGGCAAGTCCAAGCATCCAAACACGTTCCTGAGGGTGTGGTGAAGCTATCCAGATGGTCGCAGCTCATCTGTAACTGCAGATTCATCAACCTTAATGTTCACTTGAAGTCCAAATTGAAGGGATCGAGTTGAACGATTCTAAGGGGTTCAAGTCAAAATAAGCATTCAGCTAGCATCACTGAGTCCCTAGGAAGCTTTTAGGATCATTCATACAAGCCCAGGTGTTCTCTATCATCCTCATGATCTCCACTTTCAGAGGTATTTTTTCAAACTCCAACACTCTAATTTAAGTACTCTTTACAATATATCTCGATACTAGTTTGTTCAGCATCATCAGAGGATTAAAAACCCTCTATCATCATCCATTTATCTTTCTGTATAGTCATTTAATTTGAATTTCAAATTTTAGGGTTCTTCACATTTTTCAGTTAATTCATTAGATGTAGTTAATATAAATCTGTGTTAGTTACATATTTGAGTTCCTAAGGAAATTTAGAGTGAAATCCATGTTTACATCACCCTGTTTGGTTGAGAATTGAGCAAGTTAGCAAATTCAAAATCTTCAAGCTTGAGGTTGAAGACGACCATGGCTGTGGCGCGCAAAATTCAAATCCAAGGGTAGAGTTTATTTTATTTTGAATGGTATGCGTTTTATAAACGAATTCATCGTTTGCCCTAGTGGTCTCACATGCGCTCTTAGTCTCCTCATGCCTCTAATCTGGGGTTCGAATCCCCCTTGCCCCAGACTTTTTGATCCTTTTATTTTTCAAAGATTTCCAACTTGTTTTAAAACAAAACCAACTACGCGCGTGTTATAATCACCAACTGGAGTTTGGCCCAGTGGTGTTATTTTGAGTGTGTGACTATGAGGGCATGGGTTCAAACCCTCCAAGGGCCAAAACTATTTTTTTTACACTCATTTTCTCTCATTTTTTTCACCAGCTTCACACAATTATTTAACCTATCAAATTAATTCATTTTCACTTCATTTTTCACACACTTATCAATTAATATATATATTTTATGAATAGTCAAAAAATCACAAAAAATATTATTTATTTCATGTATTTTTATTAGGTTAAAAATGGTGTGTTTTTAAGTATTTTAAAAAAAATATTTTAATACATGTTTTCCTTGAATTTTCAAAACCTAATCTCTCATAAATATTTTAGTGATAAAACCCTAATCATTTAGGTCTTAATAAGGTATAGACTTTGTCTTTACCCTAATTAAGTTGACTTTTGTCAAAATTCAAAACTGTTTTCCAACTTCAAATTAAACAGACGACCAAGGTTCTCAGACAACGGAACTTTACATCTTTTCATTTCTTTTCAACTATTTTTATAAACAGTAAACAAATCTTTTGGGCCTCTAATAGAGTGTAAGTCCCAACACCTTTTTATTTTCTTAGTTTTGTTTTCAAAAACTGTATTTACAAAATCTTCTTTCTGTTTTCAAAACATTCTTCTGGTATTTGAAGGGCATTATTCCCGGTGAAACTCTTCAGATACCTATGTGACCTTTGTCCATCTTCACTTCTTCTGTTTTCAAAAACCTTTAACTGTTTATAATAAATATTCAACTGTTATCAATAAACAACAAAATTGTTGGTGATGCTTTGTACATACATCTTCAAAGGCCTCCACTCCATCCAAGTTAGGCTTTATAGCTTCCAATTTACAGTCTTTATTTAAATTAATGTCAAATATAAACTGTTTATGTATTGTTTAGAACTACGTCTGAGTGTAAACCTTAGGACAATTGAACCATATATATATTATAGGAATATGGCCTAGGATTGAGAATGTCTTCCCGGTGAAGGCTCTTTCCTAATTAGAGATCTGTAGTTCAAACCCTCAAGATGAATTTTTCCCGGTGAAACATCTTGAAAAAGCCTTAGAACCCAAACTAGGATACATCCACCCAAGAGGAATTATTCCCGGTGAAACCTCTTACCCATTTGCTTAGAGCCAAAATAAGTTCAAAAACCACATAGCTTTCTCTTGTGCTATAACAAGGACCCTCGATGACCCTCGATTAGCCTCCTCTTGGGCTTTGTACAAGGACCCACAGGCTTCTTAAAAGCATTCCCAGCTTCCTCTTGAGTTTGTATACAAGGACCTATCAGGTTTTTTATAAACATAGGAACAGATCTTTAGTCACCTTTTAGCCTATCCTGGTGAGTTTCTTCCTTTTTCAAACCAGACTTAAAACAAGCTAAGAATGTCTCAATCTCACATTGGGCACACCTTTTGGAATGAGAGACATGGACAGTCTCTGTCACCCTTATCTTCATTAATCTCCCTTAGCAGAGTCTAGGATCCATAGTTATCTATCCTCAATCAGAGTCAGCCTTAATCTTGGGCTTTAAACAAGAAGTCTCAATTAGATAATCTTTCTGCTATCATTCATAAAATCCCTGGAAAGGGTTAGCTTCCAAAAAAATTAGTCTTTTAATAGATAATTTCACCAGCTGAGTCAAATCCCCCTGGAAAGGGTTAGCCTCCAAAAATTAAACTTTCAAAAGATAATTTCTCCAGCAAAATAAAACCCCGGGAAAGGGTTAGCCTACAAAAATTCATTCTTTCAAAAGACAGTCTCGCCAGTCTCAGTCAGTAAAAGACATATTCCTCAATAAAGAGTCAGCCACAATTCTGGGCTTTGTACAGAGCACCAAATAAAAATCCATCAAATAAACACTCTCCAATTAGAGTCAGCCTCAATTCTGGGCTTTGTACAGAACACAAAACTCCCCAGTTTAAATTAATCCCAGTGGAGTCATCTCCCAAAGTCAATAAAAAGCAATCAAAAAGCCTCAAGCTTGGGCCTCATACAAGCCAGCTCAAAATCAAATCTTTCAAACAGTAGATAGACATAGCTTATCTTTATAGGAAGATATTTCTCCTATCTCACCATAAACAATCACTTAAAACAAAATAATCATTTCAAACAAACAATCATTTCAAACATTCTCCCATTTAGGACTCATGAAAGACATTATCTGGCACACAACCCAGACTTGTACAACTTTCCCTAATTTGGTCGAGAATCTTTCATTCAAGAGGCATGTGGTCGTCATACTTGATCAACCACGTAGGCTCCCTCTCTTAATGAAACAATTTTAGCTTTTCTGTCACTTTAAAAATGTTTGTGGTGGAATAGTAGAAACACCTCTCTGATAAGATGATTTCATGTCTCTTTACTGTAAACAGAGATTTAATTCAAGCTTCAACCTTGAGCTTCAAGCAAGGCACCAAAAAAAATCATTAATTTCCCTAATTAGTTCTCCGAACTACAAAAAGCTCTGACTTCCATTAGGGATATGTAGGCATGAGGTTTACAAGGAATCTCAGCGAGCTAATAAAAAACCAAAAATAGTCTGTCTGTCTGTCTTCTTTTTAAATCAATTTAATTCCTTCTCCTAACACAAAGGAGAAACTTTCCCAATAATAAGCAACAAACACAAACACATAGACACAGAGAAGGTTCCCGTAGAGTACTACGGATATAAAGGGTGCTTAAACTCTTCCCTATGTATAACCGACCTCCCGGACTCCAGAATTTCTAGTCTAGGTGAAACCCCACACTTAGCAAACTCCTAGGGTTTATTTGAGATCTTTTTCCCCTCTCCTACTCGTAGGATAATTAAAACGTTCGTGTGATATCGTAGGAAGAACTGAAACAAAATTCATCCTGCCCGGGCGCATTGTCCTTCCAAATTTCGCGTGAAGGGTCTAGCGTGCCGTCCTCCCATGTGAAACGGGGAGGTAAAGAAAACGACACCACAGTCTCCAACAGTAATCTTTCTTCTGTCAGAGTATTTTATGTTTGTATTTCTTCAAGAAAACTTCTTTCTGACTTTGTAGAGATAACGTCTATCAAAATTATGCTTCAGCGGTTGGTTCTTTAAGAAGTTTCTTCATTAGAACTTCTTTAGACTTCAACGTGACTTTCTTTCAGCATTTTTATGTAGTCCAAGTTTTGATGGTACTTGTTTTGCTTGAACTTCAGCATATGTTTAGAACTTCTTTTGAAATAAGAGATATATAATTAGATTATCATATTTACTTATACAAAATTTATTTAATTGTTATCATCAAAACACTAAGATAAGATTAGAACCAAACTATGTTCTAACCACTACATGGTCAACAAAGTTACACCCAAAAAGGCCTCCACTGAGCGATGGATCTCAAATTGACTTCTTAGGGACTACTCCCGCGAGATTAAAATTACTATACCATATCCTATCATAAGTTGCACTCTAATCCGGATTAGGATTTATCTCACCACAAGGGAAATCAAGCCCTTTCCCAATACAACCCAATAAAATAACAAGTATTCACATAGGAAAATAAAAACAAAAAGTATGTATAAAAACAAAAACAATAATATAAACTGTTTTGGACCGGCCCAATCACTCCAATTGGGCCAATCCAGCTTTCGGCCCAAGGCACTCTGGACACGCGCACGACAACCCCCCCCCTGTCTACTCTGGGCAAACGCTAGACGTAACCGAGCACGAAAAGGGCTCGTGCCCGGTGGCAGCCAGCTCACGCGTCATCTAGATCTGCGCCTTGGAAAGCGGAGCCTATTTCGTTTGGGACAACCCTATAAATAGCCCTCTAGCCTCAGAGGGAAAGGTAATCTTTTTCTTACCCCCAAAACCTCTCACTTTGTTGTACCTCGTTGAACACATACTTACTTTGGCATCGGAGTGCCTTGCAGGTACAACCATTTTTGTTCCCCTCTCAACCGTTCCAGATTCCAAGCCTTCTTTGTTACTGGCCATCTGATCTGCTAGGTAAGATCAGTGGCGCCGTCTGTAGGAATCCTTCAGCTCCCCCGTTTCTCTTCTTGCAGTTCTTGATCCGTTCTTGCCGCATGCAAGAATCCAGAAACCAAAGCTCTAACTAACCATTATCCATGGCTGGAAATAACGAAGACTCCTCTTCTTTGGACGCTACAATTCTCAATAAAAACGACATCTCGGTCGTCATTCCTCCACCCAGAAACACCGTCCCCCGGGATGACATCACAGCATCTCCTTCCCCGAAGAATTTCTGAGATGACGCCCTCCATCATCTCAAGGGCACCAGTGGCAAAGACAACCACGAAGAGATTCTGGAAAACCCTTTTTCTTCCAAGGGTCAAGCTCCCTAGAACCAGACCATGACAGCCTATCTGGCTGCCCTTACGCAGACAAACGCACTTATTCAGCAGTAGAACGACAAGATCGGGGCACTTGAACGGAAGCACCGCTTGAAGACTCCCCCCCGGCCACAAATCTCGCTCTCAGCGCGACGTGGTTCCCAAGAAACGCCATCGTTCACCCTCCGCAGGGAGAACGCGGGCCCCGCTTCCAAGAAAGGGTCAAGCGATCACCGCTCCCGACACCGCTCACATTCCCCTCGATCAAAAAGAAGATCCAGGTCACCTCCTGCGAAGCACGACGATAACCGTAAGCGACACAGGCGGAGTCACAGCCAATCCTCCACTACTTCCGCCAGCAATGAAGAAAAGGAGTGCCGGGGCCCTCTGTCCCACACCATCTTGGAAGCACCCCTGCCGGCCGATCTTGAAAAACCCCCGCCTCTAGGCACATACGACGGGACCACCGACCCAAACAAGCACATCGAAAACATCGACGCCCTCCTAGATTACAGAGGGGTGCCCGATGCAATCAAGTTTCGTTTGTTCCCGATGAATCCATCACTTCATGGAAAGTGCTCGGAAAACTTTTCTCCAGACACTTCACGACCTCCCGAAGACATCCAAAATCAGAAGCATCCTTAGAGGCCATCATCCAAGGAAAAGACGAATCCCTCCGGGCCTACATAGAAAGGTTCAACAAAAAGGTCGTGCAAGTGTCCACGACAGCCCATATGAAGAAGTTCTTGCTCGAGTGAGGCCTTCGGCCGTGCTCAGACTTCGCCAAAGCCACCGGGATCGAAACGCCCGCCACTTTGGACGAATTCTTCCTCAAGGCCCAAGCATACATACAATACAAGGAAATGACGACTCTCGCCGAGGAACTGATGAGAAGAAAGAAGATAACGGTCGAGATCCGAAATACTACAAGGTAGAAGTAGGAAAGTTTCGGGAGTACACCCCACCGAATGCATCCAGGGAATGCATTTTGAACGAGTGCGCGAACGCAGAATTCCAAACAGGAAAAGTCTGTTTCCCAAAGTCCATGCCTACACGGCCAAACGTGGATAAATCGAAGTTCTTCCGGTTCCACAAAGGCCACGGGCATAACATGGAAGACTGCATCCACCTGAAGGACGCAATAGAAATATTAATCCGAGAAGGACACCTAAAGCAATACGCGAAGAAGCAAGAGGCCACCAAAGAAGCCAAGCCGATCACCGAGGAAAAGCCGGCGGAAGATACGCCCACCATGCAAGTGGCCATGAGTATCACCAGGCCAAAGGACTTCTATCTCCCCAATTGGGCTCGGGTGTCCTCCATTCCCTCTCCTCACAGCCCATGGGAAATTTTCCCTTCCGCCATGGTCATATCTAGGGGAGGATTCAGCAAACTCACTGTCGGGTCCGTGAAACGGAAATTCGACGAGCTAATTTCAGCTAGTTCGAGCAAAGCCGCTACTCTCGACCTCGCCAAGGGTGGCTCATCTTCCATATCCTTCTACAAAGAGGAACTGCCCGGCGGAGCACCCAACGCGACCATCCCCCTCCTTATCCGGGCTCGAATGGCCAACTTTAACATGCGCCGCATTCTGGTCGATCAAGAGAGTTCATTGAACATTATGTACTCCCATTTATTCAAAATGCTGCAACTAAACGACAACCACCTCACCCCCTACGTAGGGTCAGACCTACAAGGTTTCAATGACACTGTGACAAAACCGTGGGGGTTCGTCGAGCTTATCGTTTCGATCGGGTCGACGGAGACCGCAAGGGCCGTCCAATTCCAATTCCTGGTCATTGATTTCCCCTCGATCTACCAATGCATCTTGGGACGCCCGATGCTGGCTGAGATGATCGTAGTCCCCTCAACCGTGCATCTCAAACTCAAGTGCTACACGGCCAAAGGGTAAGTTGCAACGCTCAACAGCGACATCAAAGCGGCCAGAAGGTGTTTCGAAGCCTACGCCAAAGCCCTTAGCTCTATAAAAGCATCCCCCCAAGACAAAGCAGCATCCAACACAGGCCCCGAGCCCAACAAATCTATGCCCCGCATTGACACCATCGACCTGGACAGCCGCTTCCATAAAGAATCTGAAAGAAAAGCAGATGCGAAGACAACAGAGGAAGGTCTCTGTCCAGTCCCCGATGGGGACTTCGAGCTGATAGCCCTCGGCGACGACCCGACCAGAGGGGTTAGGATCGGTACAGACCTGCCCGAACTAGCCAGAAGGCAGCTCAAGGTCTGCCTCAGGGAGAACGCCGATCTCTTCGCATGGAGCGCGGCCGAGATGCCCGGCCTCGATCCCGAAGTAGCGTGCCACCACCTGACGATCGATCCCGCGTGCAAAGCAGTCGCCCAGAGGAGAAGAAAGCAATCCCTAGAGAAAACGGTTGCGGCCGAACTCGCTGTTAGGGACCTCTTAGAGGCTAAATTCATAACGGAAGCAAAGTACACTACTTGGCTCTCCAAAGTTGTACTTGTAAAGAAATCTAATGGAAAATTGCGCATGTGCATTGACTATACCGACCTTAATAGGGCTTGCCCTAAAGACGCTTATCCTCTGCCTAGCATAGATAAATTAGTCGATAATTCCGTAGATTTCAAACTTTTATCATTTATGGACGCGTATTTTGGGTACAACCAAATACCTATGTCTAAAACGGACAAAAAATACACGGCTTTCATGACCGAGTCGGGCAACTACTACTACAACATAATGCCCTTCGGTCTAAAAAACGCTGGAGCTACATACCAGCGAATGATGAACAAAGTGTTTCGGGCGGAGATCGGCGATATGCTCGAAGTCTATATGGATGATATGATCGTCAAGTCCCAAGAGAAGACCGATCATGCCGCTCACCTCAAAAAAGTCTTCGAACAAGCCTGGAAGTGCAAAATGAGGTTCAATCCCGAAAAATGCACCTTCGGAGTCCGAGCAGGCAAATTCCTCGATTTCTACCTAACGGAAAGAGGAATCGAGGCAAACCCGGACAAATGAAAGGCCTATTCAGATTTCCCAACGCCAAACTCCAAGAAATCCATCCAATCCCTAAACGGCATGCTCACATCATTATCTAGATTCGTAGCCCAATCAGCCCAGCATGCCCTCCCACTTTTCAAACTCCTCCGTAAGGAAACAACTTTCGAGTGGACGGACGAATGCGAACGCTTTCCCATCTCAAACAAGCCCTCTCGCGCCCACCCGTGCTCTCGAGACCCGAGATTGGGGAAATCCTCTATCTCTATCTTGCCGTCGTGACCGAGGCTTTCAGCGCCACCCTGATCAGAGAAACCCCGGAGGGCCAAAGGCCCATTTATTTCACGAGCAAAGTGCTCCAGGGCCCAGAAATCAGGTACCAGCAGATCGAGAAAGTCGCCCTCGCACTGATCACAGCTGCCAGGAGGCTAAGGCACTACTTCTTGAAACACACCATAGTAGTGCGCACTGAACAACCAATAAAGCAGTTACTAGGGCGCCTCGACATGGCCGGAAGGATGCTCTGCTGGTCTCTAGAACTCTCAGAATTTGACATAAGGTACGAGGGAAGAAAAGCACTTAAAGCACAGGTCCTAGCGGACTTCGTAGCCGAAATGGCCTTCCCCGACACAATGACATGTAGCACTCGGAAATAGACCTTGTACGTAGACGGGGCTTCCAGCTCGTCCGAATGCGGAGTAGGCATCATTTTGGAAAATGGAGAAGGGACACTAATAGAAGTATCGCTATCACTCTCTTTCCCGACCTCTAACAACCAAGCGGAATACGAAGCGCTGCTCGCAGGACTACGTCTCGCCGACGACCTAGACGCCGAGGAGATTGAAGTATTCACCGATTCCCAACTGGTAGCTTCGCACGTTTTGGGCGAATACCAAGTCAAAAGCGACCATCTCGCCGAGTACCTGAACCTCGTGCGCGAAAAGATGGCCCGGTTCAAAAGCGCCAAGGTAAAACATATCCCGAGGGAACATAATTCTCGGGCAGACGTTCTATCAAAACTCGCCAGCACAAGGAAGAAAGGGGCAATAAATTCGTGATCCAAGAGATACTGCCCATACCCAGCATCGAACCCCCGGCCGGGCTTACGCTCGTCAGCGCGATCAGAGACGCGTCTTGCTGGATGACCCCCGTGTACAACTACCTAACGAGCGACCTCTTGCCGAATGACCCTAAAAAGGCCTGCGTGATTAGGAGAAGAGCTTGCTCGTACGTCGTGGTCGAGAATCGACTCTACCGACAAGGGTTCTCCAAACCCCTCCTTAAATGCGTCGACGAGGGCACAACCCCCCACATACTCTGAGAGATACACGAAGGAATCAACTCCCAAAACCTAGGAGGAAGATCCCTCGCCAAGAAAGCACTCCGAGCTGGATACTATTGGCCCACCATGCAGCACGACGCGAAAGAATACGTAAAGAAATGTGACAAGTGCCAACGCTTTAGGGACATGCACCTCGCGCCCCCCAACGAACTCTAGTCTTTGTCATCCCCCTGGGCGTTCGCGTGGTGGGGCATGGATCTCCTCGGCCCGTTCGTGACCAGGAGCAATCAAAACAAATACCTCATAGTCGCGGTCAACTACTTCACCAAATGGATAGAGGCTGGCCCATTGGCCAAAATCACGTCTTTGAACGTACTACGTTTCTACAAAAGAAACATCCTCGCCCGATTTAGAGTACCACTCGCCATCATCACTGACAACGGTACCCAGTTCACCGACCGGCGTTTCCAAGAGTTCGTCACGAAATTAGGAACTAAGCAACACTTTGCATCAGTCGAACACCCCCAGACGAACGAGCAAGTCGAGGCCGCTAACAGAGTTATTCTGAGGGGCCTCAAAAGAAGGCTAGACGAAATCAAAAAGGGATGGGTCGAAGAGCTACACGGCGTCCTCTGGGCCTACCACACCACCCCCCATTTCACTACTGGGGAGACTCCCTTTCGACTTACATACGGAACGGAAGCCGTGATCCCCGTCGAAGTACATGTGCCCACCAGGCGCGTCGAGGAACCCCTCGAGACAGAGGGCAACCTCGAAGCAATTAGAGAAGAGCTAGACCTGGTCGAAGAAATCCGAACAGGAGCCGCTCTGGGAGAAGCTTCGCTCAAACAAAAAATTACCCTAAGACATTACACAAAGGTCATCAAACGGGAATTCGAGATAGACAACTTAGTGCTAAAAAAAACCCACAAGGATTCCCGCGAAGGCAAACTGGCCGCGAACAGGGAAGGCCCCTATCGTGTCCGAGCAAAAACCGAAAACGGGGCATACTATTTGGAAAACTTACAAGGAGAAGAACTTGCTCGACCTTGGAATGCTGAAAAGCTCAAACAATATTACAGCTAAAACGCATGTGCGGCCCGGGTACACGCCGAGCACCTCCAGACGAAACAAAAAGACAGAAGCCCGCTCTCTTAATCGAGCAGACTCCTTGTCCTTCGGGGGGGGCACAAATACCGAGCATCCCCGTCGTAAAACAAGTACCACGACGGCAGAACGCCCCGCTTGCGAGGGGATCGTTCACGCCATGAGGCTCGGAACTCAGCACAACGAGGCCTGAGGCTCACCCTCGCCAGGCACATGTCCCCGGCCATCGATCACAGTTCCACACACTTGGCGATCAATACATTACAGTCGAGAAAATCTCCTAATTAAGCAAAAAAAAAATATACACGCGAAAATTATAGCAACAACAGTACTCTATTTCATCTTCCACGAAATGCATTACAAAATACACACATCAAAGGAAAAACGCGTCATTCTGCCCGACGTGCGAACTCCTCCGAATGAAGGTACTGATACCAGTCCTCATCCCACTCAGTCTCGGAACCATCAGCGTTGGTCACAACCCTCACGCCTGAATACTGATCCTGCGCGTCCAGACTACGGGCCTCTTGAGAACGGGAAGTAGATCCGGACGAAGCCTTCTTCTTCTTCTCCTTCACCTCCTTCATCCCACGAGAACATGAAGTTGAAGAAACCCTATTTCCCTTAGCGCCACCCATTCCTGCATAAAAATGAAGAAGGAAAGGCCCATAAGACCTCCTTTTATAGAAAAAGAAAAGGGACATAAACGCTTGGGAAACAGACAAGTCATTAAAAGACAAAGACGTTGGAAACCAGCGACACGCCGTCCAAGGAGTCAGAACGCATGCACACATACTTCAAAAAAAGGGCACAATAAAGGCGTTAAAAATAAAGTACTTGCAAATTAAAACGGACATGTAACCTGATAAGTGTGCCCGACTACGGCCTTAATGGCCGAGCCGGTAATATCATTACAAATCAAAAACAGGGGGCATACACCCTGGAACATAACAACAACAAAAATGGATACCTAAGGTCGGCACCCGAGCAAATACGTTATCACGAGCCTCCCCGGACTGAGGACGAATGAGAAAGAAGCGCGGCTTGTAGTTCTTCAGAGAATCAGAATAGGATTTGAAGATTTTCTTAGACTATCTCAGGGACACCCACCCGAAACGACCATCCGCCACTTTCCGCCTCACGCAGAAGATGTAAAAGAACAAAGGGATGGTCGCCGCTATCTTCAAGTGATAGCAAGTCAGCTCAAATGCCCGGATAAATGCTATGGCATTGGGATGGAGCTTCCCGGGACCACCTCCAGGTGATTAAAAACGGCCATCTGAAACTCGCTGAAGGGCACGCGAAACCCCATTTCCCGGAAGACCACCTCATACATCGGGATCAGGTCGGGAGCATACACATCACAGATGCAGTCCTCCTCAGCGGGGATAAGAACCGACCATCCGTTCCTAGACGCATCCCCAGCAGGGTCTACTTGACCCCCGATCTCCAAGAAGATATCTGAATTGTCCTCCCCGAAGTGGCTCTCAATATCAAGCGCCTCCTGAAGCACCCAAGCTGATAAAAGGCACCCTCTGCTGAACCGGGGGAGTCAAAGACGACGAGCCCGACGTAGACGGACGCCCTGCATCGGCCATGTTCACCTGAAAAACAGGGGAGAATAGTGAATTCGACAGTTCAATCAAATCCACCCTTCCACCACCGTTCAAAGTGAAAGGGCACACCAACAGTCCGGGGACTGAATGGCCCCCCGACCTTGCCCTTCCCCAAGAAAACAATCGTCGAGCAGAAGAAGACTCGCGCCAAAGGGAAAGACAAAAACCCATGCTACGTCACGATGGTCCATCTTTCTGGAAAAAAAACCTAAGAACACACTAACGCGTGATCAAAACTCCAAACGACAATCAACAAACCAGAAGATGGCTCAAGACGAATGACTCAATCGCATACAGTTGTCAACGACGGAGAAGTTAGCTACCTCCGCCGTCTACCACCAACAAACTCCTAAGCCTTCCTCAAAATCATTCCTAAAAACCTACCCTAACCACATGCAAACGATTTCTAGATCAATCAAAGCATGAAAAACTGGAAACGAAAGGAAAGACAAACTTACAAGTAGGATTCTAAAGGAAGAAACGAAGGTTGAAGAAGGAACGTTGCGGCGGAGCTCACGATCGGCGACAGAGAGAAGAGAGCGAAGAAGACGAATTTGAAAAGTTTGAGGAAAACGACAACCCCTAGTATTTATAAACTCTTGAGAATGCCACGTACATCGCATGCGAGCTCTGGGAGCAGAATGGCCATCATTAACCCTAGCAGCCTACGGGTAGGGTAGCCATCATTTTGCATTAAATGCGATACGTCCCCCAACTGACAACTCTGAAACGACACTTCTTCTCCCCGGAAGCTTAGGACCAATCTCCCTCGTAAACACCAGGTCCGCCTCCCCGAAAGATCTCCTCTGACCGGCGCCCTCTATGTCGTCACTCCCACGAGCAGAAGCAACGACTTGGGGGGCTCCTGTTCTGGACCGGCTCAATCACTCCAATTGGGCCAATCCAGCTTTCGGCCCAAGGCACTCTGACACGCGCACGACAACCTCCCTCGGTCTACTCTGAAAAAGTGCCAAACGTAACCGAGCACGAAAAGGCCTCGTGCCCGGTAGCAGCCAGCTCACGCGTCATCTAGATCTACGCCTTGGAAAGCGGAGCCTATTTTGTTTGGGAAAACCTTATAAATAGACCTCTAGCCTCAGAGGGAAAGGTAATCTTTTTCTTACCCTTAAAACCTCTCACTTTGTTGTACCTTGTTGAACACGTACTTACTTTGGCATCGGAGTGCCTTGCAGGTACAACCATTTTTTCCTCTCTCAACCGTTCCGAATTCCAAGCCTTCTTTGTTGCTGGCCATCTAATTTTCTCGGTAAGATCGTACACAAAGGTGGGTTCAACCCTTCTAAAGAGACACGAATAATTTGATCAGTATCCCTAGTAGAGCCGCCTCTTTTCTGTAACGGTGAAATACGTGAGACTAAATGTTGCTACCGCGAAAAATAAACCAGAGTCGCCACTAATATATTTATCCCATAGAGGGAAAGGAATATCAGAAAACCTACCAAAGAATAAGAACAGGGTCTTACGACCAGAGATCAGGGTACAGGAGTCGGTTACGCAAGGGGAAGGTACAAGCACCCCTCACGTCCGTCGTACTCGACGGTATCCACCTATGTTTGTTTCTTTATAAAGGGTGTATCTATAACTACTTACTTGCTACTAAAGGGGGAATGAAATGCATGATTAACTTAGAGTTTTTTAATAATTATCGTGCTCACTAGAGTTGCCTCTATGCCTACGTATCCTCTTATGGAGAATCAGAGCACCGTAGTTCTGCTCAAGATTTTCTATGTTTTTTATTATTTGTTGTGTGTTTTTAGTTGGGCGGAGTTAACGTCCGTGTTCTTGCATAAGGAGACGATCTACAATGCGATCGAGTGGAAATAACAATGCCCTTAAGAAGGCTCTGAAGGCAAGGGAGAAGAGAGAGAAATTTGTCAAGTGTTTCAAGTGACTCCCGTAAACAAGAGAGGTTCGAGCGACTCTTGGTTGGTGTTTTTTATGGTTAGGAACATTCACTCAAGTGGTCCTATTAAACAAGGGGTACGAGAGCTTCCATTCCCTTTTTATTGTTTTGAACCTTTATTAAGTGTTTTAGGTGTTTTACTGATTTTTGTATTTGTTATGCAATAGGGGAATTAATCAAGTATTCATTAGGTGTTTTAAAGTTGTAAAAGAAAAAGAAATGATAAGGGGGACTAACCTAATAATTCTAACCTAATGATTGTTGTATTATGTACAATGGAAGGATAATCTAAGTCCTAACCAAGATCCAAAACATTGCATAAATGCAACTTTATTTATGAGCAAAAACTATACAAGCATTATTTAGAAGCACACATGAATCGGGTCAAAAAACTCAATTAAAAACCTAATCAAAAATTGGAATTAAGGCTTGGGAATTCACATATACTACCCTACACATGTCTACTAAATCCATACAAAAAATCGAGACTAAATTCATTTCCTAAGTCATTCAAACAAAATTATTTACAAAAGGTACCAAAACAAAAATTATTTATGTATACATTGAGGAAAATGATTTATTAAAAATACTAAAAAAATTTTAAAAAATTCCACAAAAATAATGACAATTATCTACACATCCTAAAGTATCTAAAAACATTTTTTATGTATTTTTTATTTGAATTAAAACTGGTTTATGAGTAAAAAATTAAAGGAGAAACAAAATTAAAATAAAACTAAAATTCTAGTAAACAAGGGGTGTGTCAGTAATTTAGAAATGAACTGATTATAAGTATGGCGCGCTTGGGCCTGGAACATAGGGGGTGTGAGTATCATAAAACGCTGGGCCCAATCAAGAAAGGTTCACGCGCGTGGCCCAACTCAACAAACAATCTAAATCCAACTTTTATTTCATCTCATTTTTTTTCTGTTTATTATTATTACAGCATGTGACATTATTTCTTGGCCATGGTAACGTGAACTTGCATAATACTCCCTCTGTCTCATAATAAATGTCTTATTTGAGCAATGCGCGGTTTTTAAGAAAATGATTGCATGTGTTGGTTTTAGTAAAAAAGTTAATGTCATTTACTAGAATACCCCTATTAATAGTAGTTGAATAACGTGAAAGTTAATAAATAGGGGTATAATAGTGGAAAAATAATAATGATTGATGCATTGGAATTGTAAATGGACAATTATTTTGAGACAAGGAAAAAATGCAAATGAGACACTTATTATGAGACGGAGGGAGTAACATGGTATCAATAGATCAACTAAACTTAAGTAAAATAGGACAAATAAAGTGCCAGGACCGATCACCAAGCTAAACATCACGTTTCAATTATTTGAATAAAGCCAAAAGTCAATAACATATGGGAACATCAACCAACCACGGCGTGCCACGCAAGCTCATCATGCAAAACGTAAAATATAAAACCACACGCCGGAGCTCCGCCTCTGGTCGTCTTCCTCAGCCGCATCCTCGCCGAAGAGACATTAATCCGCCCAGAAATAGAAAAAATCTCACACCTTTCCACTCGATTTCTTGCCATGACTTCAAATTTGCTATTATTTTTCTCTAACTCTTCCTCTAGCATGCTAACCGAAATGATTTTTCAAAACCTAACTTGAATGTTCTTCACCAAAACGAAACCTAAGTGTGTCAAAACACTCACAGACAAACACAGCGCCTAAATATATGATTTAATCATCTAAGCTACAAACATTTTGCAAGAAACGAATCAAGATGCAAAAATGACCATGAGCTTCATACAAATGCATATGAATTGTTGAATATGTGGAGCTACATGTGAGGGAATTGGAGAAACTTGCTTGAAACGTTCTTGAATCAAAGCAAAAGAGAAATCTACAAAGTTGATATCCACTCCTTATTCTTGGATGATGATGATGAATATGCTTTCAGAATAGGACGCGAAAACACTGAGAAATAAACTCAGGTATGAAAAGTCGTATGCTTCTTCCAAGATCCATAGCCATGGTAAAAATGAAGCTTGATGGAGAAGATAGTGATAGTGATTGCAACTTGGACGTGAAGATGATTGATGGAGGTTGCTGGTTCGGTTATGGAGGAGATTGATGAAGGTTGTGGTTGAAATGGTTATGGAGATGATGATGTTGTGATGGAAGAAGCTTGCGGTGAGGTAGTTATGGTTGTTACATTTTGGAAAGAGTTTGTTACAGTTGGTTGAAGATTGATTGAAGGAAGATGAGAGAAGAAGAGAATGGAGAGAGGAGAGAATGGGGTAATTTGAAAATTGGAAAAATGAATGTATCGTGTGTGTGATGTGAAGGAGCTTGGTCTTATATAAGTTTGTGCACATGAGTGTATGGTGAGGGTGCAAAGTAGTGAATCTTTCCTCACAAACTTAGTGAGCAAGTGTGGACATTTAGTAAGCTTTTTATGGACTTTCCACGTGACAATCTCATGCATGGCTGGTTGTGGAAATATGTTGATGGTGCTGCACCTCAAAATTTTCCCTCTTTATATGAGCTATAAGTTATGGACGGCGTTTATTTTGTCAATTAAAAACTGGAGAAAAATAATCAAGAGTTCTCGTGGTCTCAAGGAAATATGGTGCGAAATTTGTTTTATACAATAGAAATATAAAAATTTGCAAGTCCCGTTTGGAAGGCGCTATGTGTTTGATTCCCGCATTGCTGGGATTTTTTTGCCATTCTCTACATCTTTCATGTTTGGGCCAAAAATTAATTCATAAAGGAAAGGGACGAAAATATTTGTTTTTGATATTTCAGGTTTATTGCACTACAGATTCCTGGACGCTCAAAATTTCATATCTCATGATCCGCTTGTCGGATTTGTTCGAAATTTTAACTGCAACTCCTTTCCATTGTCCCCGAAATTTCATATGCACCGAAAGTTCCCAGCATTTTGAAGATTGTCGTGTTTTTTTAGTGAAAAGTGCGTTTTTGGGTACGTCACGGCAAGTTTGAAAATTCATAACTTCTTTGTTTAATATTGTATGTAGTCCATTCCGGCGGCATTCTCTCTTAAATTTTGTTAGCTTCGATTCGTCCTCACTTACTCAGTTTCAGATTTCGAATGGAAAGTTGAGTTTCATCGCGTTCTTTGAGCGTTACTCACAAAATTCTGCACGTTTACATCAGATGAACTAATAAAAATTCTCGCTGCTCAAACGCGCATAAATTTTTCACCGTTTATCGTATGACGACGATTCTCGCGGCCAGAGTTACAAATTTAGTCATCTTCGAGTTGGCATTGGTCCCGTTCCTGGTTTTTCCGCCGATTCGCGTTTTCCGAAAAAAGCTCTAAAATAATAAAGTTAGGGACGTTTTTGACATTTCACCACTCAAACTATATAAACCAGTTTCCCTCTTTTTATCTCATAACGTCAATTCTCCCAAAAAATTCTCATAAACATACTCTCAATTCTTCCAAAATCAAAATTACAAATATCATAAAACTTTCATCAACCTTCATGGATATTCATTGATCTTCATCAAATTCAAGAACAACATGAATTAAAGAATCAAGATCTTAATCCAAATTTTTACTTCCTCTCTAACCTCTCGTGCGTCTCTCCTCCTCTCTCCCTCCAGATTCGCAACTACGACTTTGTTTCGTGTTCGTGTTTGCATTTGTGTTCGTGTTCGCGCTTTAGATTGAATTTTCATTCGATAAGTCTTCGGATCTTTAATTGTGGGCTTAATTGTTGATCATCATCTGAATTTGAATATGAATCCATTGTTTGTTGTTGATAATTGATTGATGATGATGTTTGATTGCTAATAGTTTTAAATCGTGATAATTGATGAATATGCTTGTTGATTTTGATTAATTGATGTTGATGATGATTAAGCATTGATTCAAGATGTAGGTCTTTGATTTTGTGGTTGGTAACATGAACTCTATTGTTAGTTTTTGTGTTGTTGCAAGTTGTGTGCTATAGGTGTTTGTGGTAATGCTCACATGATATTTTAGTGCATGATACTCGAATTGGTGATGTGGAATTTAGAGTATGTAGCTAGTTTGTGCCTTCTCTATGCTCATATTGTAGTGCTAATTGCTTGAAAATTCGTACATGCCAAAGCCTTTGGATTAATGCATGAGTATGATGTTTTTTAATGCTTTAATTTACTGAACTGTTGAGTTTGTGTTCAGTGTAACCGGTTACGCTCCTGGCCGTAACTGGTTATGAACCTGTGTTTTGCCTTGTTATGCTGCTTCTGTGTGCAGTGTAACCGGTTACGCTTCTGGCCGTAACCGGTTACGTACTCTGTTTTTGTCTTATTTTTGGTTTCTGTGTGCAACGTAACTAGTTACGCTCTAGGCCGTAACCGGTTACAAATACATGTTTTCCCTGATTTTCGCTACTAACTTCAGCGTAACCGGTTACGGTCCCAGCCGTAACCGGTTACGTCGTTGACAGAACTTTGTTTTCTTGTTTTTCAACTTAGAAAATTTGTATCTTTTGACTCGTAACTCCGATTTGCACGTTCTTTATATAGTTGGAAAGCTTGTGAAATGTACTTTCTTGTGGATTGGTTTATCTTGATGAATTATATATCCTTCTTGATTGTATTTTGGCTCGCTTCCGGTGTGGTTTTTGCACGTTTACTCGCATGTGTTTGTTGTTTGTTCTGTCGCGTGATTCGACATGTTTTCAGATGTTTTCTTATGCATACCATTACTGTCCTGGTTCTGATTTAATTGTTTCGTGTTATCCATTTTTGGTTTAGTTTGTAGTAAATAACGCAATTCCGATTGCGATATGTTGTTATCTCTAACTTGTGTGCTAGTATGCAAGGCATTTCGAAAGAGGATCACCGATCGATGCTTATCTCACTTGTGATCCGCTTTATTTTTGGGACATAATCTCTTTCCCTCGTGTCATGTCCTCATCTTGAAGACACGTATTTCACTTTATAACTGTTTGTCTGGATTGCTCGTTTCTCTTGCAGGTGTATTGTGATTATGCTTGATGCGTACGTTGATGCGTGATTTATTTTCACGACGTCAACCCTTGTTTGCTTATGTGGCTAATCGGTGTGCTGACTATTAGTTGTTGCCTTTGCTAGCTCGCTTGCGATATCTCTGGTTTTCTTTCTTATTTTGCTGTAGTTTAGGGATCATAATCCGTCTAGTATTGATCTCATTTCATTTTATCTTCTTCCAGCATTTTATCGCTTTCCTCATCCTTTAAAATGAGAAGTATGACTTAGGCATGCATTGCATCTGGCCAAGCCCTCAAAAGAGGCTCTGTTTTTGTTGGTGTGTTTACGTTTGTGCTTGAAGGAAGTCCTAACAAAGGCCATTGTAATTCCTCGAGAAGGCAAGCGGAAAGGGTTAGCAATGAACCCTCACAACTTTTAGTCCCAGGTCGTTCTTATGCTCACTTTTTAAATGTTTTAAGCTCTGAACATGTGCCAAAGATCATCGAGTCAAAAGACCTGTACAAGGAAAGCGAGAAGGGTTTGGAAGCCAAACCCCTCACTTTCTATAGCTCGCGCCGCTCGACGTTAATGCTCGGTGTATGCACGCACTATTTCCCCCAAGATCTTTTCTTGCCCCGATGACATGATACCGCAGCAAGGGACCTCTTTTCCTATAGTGTGACGGCTTGGTTGATGAGAGGGACTTGCTCCTATTGTCTATGGCCTGATCTCCTTGTTGAGCTTAGTCTAATGCTTGGTTGACTCGGGTGATACGCTCCCGTTGGCTATGGCGGGACCGCTTTTCTACTACTTAGCCTGCGCCATTAGGTGTTTGCTTTACGAGCGAGACTCGTTTGTGTGATACTTTTGTTTGCATACGCTTTTCCCCATAGGTTGCTAGTTTAGTTTAGTCTTGTACCCTTTGTGTGATAACATAGGTAGCAAGCTTTCCCCCTTTAGCTTAGGTTGCCCTCATGCATCTTTTAAAACACAAACCAAACTCTTTGATTTTCTTTTCTTAAGAGCTTGTTATTTTTGCTCCATTCCCAAGCGTAAGACTCCAAAGGTCGAGCAGCGGAGTGAGAATGTAACTCTCTCACCTAAAAAACACAAAACAAACAAAACTAGTTAGCCGAGCTACGCTACCTCTGATTCCACAAAACGGATACGTAGGCAGCGGGGTAGGGTCTGTGCGAGTACAACTCTTTTCTTAATTATCTTTGTCTCCTCCATTCATCATCTCCTCTATTCTCATCATCATCACAACAACCACTCACCTTTGTTCATTGGGCTTATGGTAATTACTGTTCAAATTCATTTTACTTTCATTAGTAACATGTTTTTCATTCAGTTTACAAATTAGTAGTTATGTATTTGTCACACTCACACATAATAAACCATTTGCACTGGACGACAGCGGTACCGTAATAGTAAATTAGTGGAAGCATGATAGCAACAAATTCTATTAATATTTATTATTTTTTTACAAAAAAAAAAATTAGCACCAACAAGTGCTTTTGCTTCTTTTTTTTCGTTTGTTATTGATTGATGCAAAATGTATTTTTATTTTAAAAAAAAGAAAGCTATAAAATACGTGTTTTTTAAAGAGAATAAAATAACGAAATACTCATAGTTTTGATCAAAAAGTAAAAAAAAAATTCTTAAGATTCGACCTCTATGGATTTTCATGGGAATTTGTGGGGACGGGGATGGAGGAAAATATTCCCCTGTGGCAGAGATTGGGGATGGGGATGAGAATAAATTTGGGGGTGGGGCGGAGAGCGGGAAAACATCCTCCAAACATTCCCTGCCCTGTTGACATTCCTATCAATGATCGATGGTTGTTAAAAAAAATTTAATGATCAATGGTTGTTAAAAAAATGGTCAATGATCAAAAGTTGTTAATACTTGTAATTAATAACTAATGTTTGTTTTTAGTATTAAAGTTTATGACACGAATCTCATTTGCAGTCATTGCATTATAAAGCCCATCAATTAGATAGTCCAATTTAAAGTTAAAAAGAGATTTTGCCTTGGCACCCCCACTTAAATTTGACACCCTCAATTTTTTACAATATTCAAAATATATGTCAACTTTATACTAAAAAATAACACACGAAAAATTCGAATATGCAATTGAAAAGTTCGGGAGGAATAAAAATATTTGGTAGGCTTTTTATCGATTTTTATAAAAAAAAATCGATGCTTGAAAAAACATATCATTTTTAAAAAACACCATGAATTACCGGATTCTTTTCCAAAATGTTGAAAAATCTGGTAGTGTAAAATCACGAGTTTTTTAAAAGCTCATGTATCTACCGGATATTTAGCAAGGATACTAAATATCAAATATTTTAAATTGCAAGTAAAGATTTTGCCGACATTTTTGTACGACTGTGATTGCATTGAAAATTTTGTGTGGTTCATAGTGAATCCAAACTTGTATAAATAGGGATCATATGTTGTTAAAAAAAATTTTAGAATGCCTCACTATTCATATATGGCCGTTGTGTATTTCAACGGCGTGAATCCTCTTATTGATTTTCGGCTCACCAAGGACACCACCTGTTTTGTTCTTCTGAGATCCAAATTGGATAATATCTTGCCTAACACCGAAAATATAAAGGTAGGTAAGATTGAGTTCCGTGCACCATGGATTGATGCTGTTGGAAATGTAAAATTCAACCATATTGAGTTGAAGACTGGTGAAGATTTGAAGGTTATATGGAGAACATATCACCATAGACTAACAAAGAGACTGGTCGAGTTTGATGCAACAATTTCTAGAAATGTCGATGATATAATCAAGATGTTGAAACATCCAGAATCATCTAGTAGTGACTAAGTTTTGTTAGTTACTATTGTTTTTTAAGTTATGTAATTGTTCATGTTAAGTTATATCACCTCACATGTGTTAAGTTATGTTAATCCAACAATAATAAGGGCGAAAAAAGTGTTATTAACTATACTATTAAGTTAAAATGTATGAGTAATAATATAAATAATACTAAAATAATAAAATCTACATAAGTCTCCTATGGGCTATGTGTGCTACTTAGGTTGTCAAAGTATAAACCTCACCATCTGGGTGTACCATTCCCGTGAGATTATACGTAATTAGTACTATCATCTGTAGACGCTGCTTGCAATCCTTCCAAGAAAAGTTTGGATGGTTTTTCTATCCGGGATTGTTTGTATTTGAATAAGGGATGTTCTATTTGAGAAAGTTAATAGGTTCTTCCAGTGCATCATGTTGCATAAGTGAGTCCAAACACAAGTGGGCAAGGGAGTGATTGAATTGTGATATTTGCAATATAAAATTGATTTATAAAACTCTTGTGTTTAAAATGTGCATGTTAGAATAAATAATTAAACAAAGAAACAACATAGAAATGATATGGAGGAGATAAGCAAAAAGATTAGCAGTAGAAAAAACATAAACAACTGAAAATAAAAGAGATAATTGATAAAAAGATCACACCAGAGATTTATCCTGATTCAGCCTAAACCATTTTGCATACTCTAGTCCTCAAAACATCCCCCTTGATATTTCTAGTATAAACAAACTTGATCTTTTACACAAGATCAACCCAAACAATCTTAAAAAACAATTTAAGCTTTCACACATGATCAAACTTAAAACCTTTCAACAACAACTAGAGCTTTTACATAAGCTCAAACTAAATAACTTTCAACCAATTTTTTTCAGGTTTAACTAGCAATCTTCAAATCTTTTAGAAAGAGCACAAGATAACTAAACTCTTTAGTAAAACAATTACAACACAACAAAAGTACAACATAACTCTCAGATGGAACTTTTTATTCTCTTGGCACTAAGGCAACTCTAGTGGAAAAAGAACTTCAATAAAATGAGATAGCAAAAAGTCGTGCGGGGTTGCCTGCCATTTTCCTGAAAAAAATGAAGTCCATAAGAATGCGAAACAATCAAGAAAATAAAATAAAAAACATTTCTGGCTTAATTTCGGAAGTGCATTTCCGAAACTGGTCAAGGAGGTGTTTTCGGAAATGCACTTCCGAAACCCCTCTACGAACTCCATTTTTGCAGAACTTCCAATCCTTACCCTAAGTGCATCAAAATCAAATTTTTCCTATCTAACTATATCCAGTGACGTATAATAACTTAAATGTACTACATTATACTAATTTCAAACACCCTTAATATCAATTTAAATCCTAAATTTCAAGTTTTGTAAACTTATAGATTTGAGGTGTTGTTGAGGTGCTTTAGAAGCGGTCTTTTAATGTTGGAGAACAATTTGATGTTCTTTGAAGTAGCCTTTGTAGGGTGCTTCTGTAAATGCTTGAGTAATTTGGAAGGTTTGAGAAATTTAGGGTAAAATGGAAATGGGGGGAGGTTGTTTTGTTTAAACAGAAAAACGCATATTTTTTCGGAAATGCATCTCCGAAATGGTGTTTTCGAATATGTATTTCCGAAATAATTTTTTTAAGTAAAAAAAAGGTGTTTTCGGAGATGCATTTCTGAAATCACTCTTTTTTTAACTACGGAGATGCATTTCCGAAATATAGGGGCATTTTGAGAATTTCACCGCGAGTGACCAAGAAAGATGGGGGAGTCTATAAAGAAATTTCCAAATCATTGACTCAATCAATTAAGTAGCCCAATATTTGAATTTTGAAATATTTTAGTCGATTAATTCTTATACGTAATCCATTAAAAGGTGATTCTTTCAACTACTTGGTTCGTTTGGGCTTGGAATTTCTTTCGGTCCCATATTTTCTTTTGGGACCTCCCTCTTTAGGTTTCTTACCCCTTTATTTAAGCTTAATTTTTTCAACAAATGATTATTAAAAAAATAAATAAAATCATTATGCGCTAATTTAGCACTTGTCAAAAGAATAACCAGAATTTTTTCGAATTTACTCTATACCAAGTTACTTACTGTAGATGTTTTCATATTGGCTGCATTTTATGGTAAAACATTCTTGTGTGTTATGATGTCTTGACTAAGGTCATGACATGCTGAGTGAAGGGTTATGCAGGTTTTGGTTGTTTGAGCAAATATAGGATTTAGTTGAATGTCATGCTCGATGTCATGACATCAGTATTTGACAGCAGAAGTTGTTATATTTAGCTGTTATGTTTCCTTATTTATCTCAGGCTACATTTTAGGAAACATCATGTAACAACAGCTATCATGCGCTGGCTGAGTTGGATTAATTGAGATTCAGTTTAACAGATGCACAATATTCAGGAGAATATTATGTAATCCTATGTGGCGCATATTTTAAGGATTAAAAGTTTCAATCAGAAATCAAGGCGTATGAAGACTTCCTAAATAAGGAGTAAATTCAAGGCTTGGTCCAGTTGGGAATAGGTTATAAATAGAAGTTTTGTAACCTAAGTTGACTTACAGCCGTAATTTTAATAATGTAGTTTTTAAGGGATGAGTCTGTAGAGTGAACCTCCCGGATTGTGGGAAGGTCACCATGTTTTGAGGAGCTAGCCGGTTTTAGTAAGACGTAGTCTTTAGGGTTAGCCGTGTAGGTGAACCACCCGGATTGTGGGATGGTCACTGAATTGTGATCCTCGAAGCCTGTAGGCAAGAGGAGTATTGTTCTTGGAGGAAGCTTTGAAGCAACTCTAAGTTATGCTTGTTTGTGTGATTAGAATGTTGGCAAAAGGCTATTGATGTAGTGGCTGAGTTGTCAAGTGCTAGACATCATTGTGATGATTGGGAGTGAGAGTGGTTTCTCATATCTAGGGAGAACCTAGGTAGAAGGGCCATTGGGTAGTGATTAAGTGAGAAGTTGTAAACGGGGGAGTTTAGCTTTGAGTTGATACTGCTAATAGTGGACTTCATCCCTGGCTTGGTAGCCCCCAGAGTAGGTTGATTGAATCGAACTGGGTGAACAATTATGTTGTGCTTTTATTGCTTTTCTGCACTGTTGTTTGTAATCCTACCTTGTCTGTTTTTATATAATGTCAGGTCTGATGTCATCTGAGTCTGTTGTAACCAGAATTTCACTTACCTTAAACCACGAATAAACTTGAGGAGCATTTTATTCCCCTTTGTTCCATCTCAAACCAAAATTAATTTATTTTCTTTTACATCTCTCCAAATCGTTGGGTACGATAGGAAATCTTATTATATATTTCTTCCTTACTAAATTTTTTCCAAAGTATCCTTCAAACATGAAATAATTTCTTCTTTGGACAAATGATTTGCACAACCTATTATGATTTGACAATTATTCACTGATTCATGCAAAAATAAA
Organism: Vicia villosa; assembly: GCF_029867415.1. NCBI lineage: Eukaryota > Viridiplantae > Streptophyta > Magnoliopsida > Fabales > Fabaceae > Vicia > Vicia villosa. The sequence continues at coordinate 40,377,904 of NC_081185.1, forward strand.
TCAGTTTTTTACTTTTAGTATCCAAATCTTTTTTGGTCTTTTAACGTCAACATATTTTAGGTGTCTTAAGTCATTAGAGTTAGATCCTTTAGATCACCATAAATCATGCATTTTATTAAAACAATTAGGCTCTAGATGATTGGTTTTATAACAATAATTGCATTTTTAAACAGAGCGATTGTGTTTTTTAGCATATCATATACTTATGAATGACTTAGCAATATTATTTGGTTGATAACCTAAACCTTCTCTGTTAAACGGATCTATTTGTTTAATAAAATCATATCAAGGTTATCTTTTCCTTAGTGAACTTGATTAATATTCATGTAAATCTCCAATAATTATTAACGAGTCACAAATTTCACAATTATTACTTTTTAAAATTGTTTTCCTAGGCACATTTGTTTTATCATTGATTGTATTGTTCTTATACATTGAAATATTTCTTTCAAGTTCATCAATTTCTTTACTAAGGTTAACACTTAAAACATCTATTTATTTATATGGCGGAGTAGTTATATCATCATCATCTTCTTCTTCACAATTTCTTGGACTCTTAAAAAAAATGGTATGGTCTTGTTAGCAATAGGCATATAGTATCGATTCCTATCATATCTTCAAATAGGCCACATACAAGCTGCACAATGGAAAACTTCTCAACATAAGAAACACACACACACACACAGAGAAGAACCATTTAATGAGTATAATCAAAGGAATAAAAGGTGAGGCTAAGAATGGGAGAGATCATGTTAGGCCCAGGAAGTTGGAAAAGGTTTGTCAAATTAATATAGGCAAGATCCATTACGAAGAGGAGCTCACATGGTGTAAACGAGCAAAGTGTAGTAACCTGCCCTAAAAATATAAGATTTAGAGTCGCCACCTATTCTACCAGAGCGAATAGGAAACCCTACGCAGTTAAGAGATTCGGGGTAAGTTATTATATTCGGGTCAAGGGAAGGTGTTAGGCACCCATAACCCTTTCCTAAGGTTTTGTGTTTAAAGTAAAGGTTTATGGCTAAATGTTAAGGTTTAATAGCTAAGGAAATGAATAAGGCAAAAATGAGATTTCAATGAATTGAGGTTTTGAGGGAGGGGACTCGCCTTGTTACCAAGTGCCTACGTACCTCCTTATGGAGGATCAGAGTCTACGTAGTTCGGGGCAGGGTTGTACGCCTTAGATTTAGTATGGGGTTGTTTGAAGGTATTTTGAGTTACCTTATCGTAGTTTTGAAATTTGTGGTTTGAAGATGAAAAGTGTTTTAAGATTTGGCGTACAATTTGTTCCATTAATCGCAATGATATATAGGTTTGATCACCTGAATTAACAGATTAGTAAAAGATTGCTAACAATTCTAATCGATAGATTTGTTTATCACTAATAGCAAATAATGGTATTTTTAAAAAATTAGTTTATTAATTTTATCGTTACTCCTCGTAATCAATAGATTTGATTACAAATAATAACGAATTGATAAAGAGAAAAAATGCTAATCATCGTAACCAATAAGATGGTTAAAACCTTTTAGCAGAATAAAATGTATTTAATTATTTATATTATTGTTATTTTTCACCAACGCGACCATTAGGTATAATCGGATCGAAGAGAAATTACATAAAAAAACCATTGACCCCAATTAATGAAAATTTAATTAAATTAATTTATTTGTTTTTTTTTATTTCGTAGGGGGGTGCATGTTGCATTGGGTAATAAAACTGGGGGGTGTTAAAAGTATTGGGTTAGGCCCAGGATGCATTTAGATCCGTCTGATTCAGTGTGGCGCGGGTATACGGGCTATGGTGTGCGGCTAATGGCGTGTAAGGCCATCATTTATTTGATTGGATCTCGATGGTCTGCATATGTTGGAAATAGAGGGTGTACCGCGTGGACGGCACTCTGAATCATATCCAGTGTTGTAGACAAGTGGCCATGGGAGGGCCACCTGTCATCATCCGGTGATGCCTATGGGTGACTACAAAATGGGGTCTCCTCCGATCCCCTTCTCTTTTCCTTTTCTTTTTTCTCTCTCTTCTCTTTTGCTCTCTCTATTCTATCTCGTCTCACTCGCGAACCTAGAAAAAAACCACCCCCACCACCATGAAGCCCACCCCTATCCGCCGTAAAATCCCAAAAATCCAGTTGATATTCAACCGGATTCTTCATCCCAAGCCCAGAACCTTTAAACATTCATCCCTAACCTATTAACCCTAACCCAATCTTCACCCAAACCCTTAGAACCCTAACCCTAATCCTTCGTAAAAGAACCCTAACCTCCTATTTTTTCCAGAAATCGACGCTCAAACAACCATCAAAACCCAAAACTCAACGCATGTTCATCAATATAACATCCTAAGCCAAGTTCCGATTTAAGTTACCTTTTGTTCTTGAACGTTGGATCGTGTAAACTCCATCTTGACCTCCTTCTCTCTTCTTCTTTGCAGGTTCGAAGATGACCATGGATGAAGGTGAAGAGCTTGCGGCCAAAGTTCTTAGGGTTCTCTCGGTCCCCTCCTAAAAATCCCCCTCTCATCTAATTCTTCTTAGGTTATATAGTTAGGTTAGATTAAATTTAGGAAAAAATAGATTTGGGTTAGAGATTGATTCAGATTCAATTTGTAATATTTGATGAATTAATGAAAATTTTATTTGATTTGGTTCCGATTTAATGTGTTCACGATTTTGCTTCTGTTAATATTTGATTCATTTTTTATGTTGTTTTGATTGAGATTCTGATTTGGTTGAAGATTTGAATTGATGGGGATTTGGTTGAAGCTGGGCTAGGGTTTGCGTTGCAGCGGCGCTGAGGATTGAGGTTGGGGGAGATAAACAGGACTCGGGTCGGTTTGACCCGGTCCACTCCTTGATGGTCCACACCAAACCGGCCGAAGTCAACCCTTGGCCCACTCCTTGTTATGTTTGGCCCAAACACCATATCAATACCTAATTAAATAATTATTTTAATAATAACAGCAATAGTTAAAAACAATAATAATATTTTTAGTAATGATAATAAACTAATAACGACAATAATAATTCTGTTAATAATTAATAATAATCTAATCATTTTAAAAATCATTATATTATAAACTAAAAGATTAATAATTAACAACAATTTCCACCATTGGTAGTACACTAAAATAGCCATTATTAATAATTGAAATAAATAACAATATATAATTATTACTTTCTACCAATTTTCGAAATGTATATACATAATTAATTAAAAGTCTAAACATCTATATAAAAAAAAATAAGGACAAGAAAACACCATTAATGGGCCAAATGATTGGGCCAAAGACACATGTTAATTACACCCCACTTTAATCAAAAGGTTTTTTATAAGAGGTTGGATTTAACAATAGCTATGTTAAACCCCACAACCCTTAATTTTAACATCTTTAATAAATTAAAGAATGCGGATAGTGTCGGGTAAATTTTAGGGTATGACACAAAGACTCAATGTTTGGTGGACAGAGATAGAAAGATTAAGTTGTATCATACTCGAGCATCCCAAAGAAGAAGGAGGAAGATCATCCATATGATAAAAGATGTTGAGGGAAAATGGACATAAAATGTTGATACAATCGAGGAATTGTTCAATAAGAATTTCCAAAGATTCTACACAACTAAAATGGAGACTGCTGAATGGATACATACCAAAAGTGCTTATCTGCCCATGAATAGCAGTAAAAGATTACATCTAGAGGGAGACTTGCACATTGAAGAAATCAAGCAAGCCTTGTTTGCCACGGCTCCTTGGAAGTCCCTAAGACCGGAAGGCTTTCCTGCAGGATTATACCAAAATGTATGGCATATCATACGAGGAAGTATTTTTAATTACATCCTGAAATTGTGGAGCATAGAGGCAAACATCACAAAGGTAAATTACACTGAATTGTGTTTGATACCTAAAGTTGAAAGTCCAAAAAATATCCAACAAATAAGTCCATTGCACTATGTAACACTATCTATAAAGTGTTTATCAAGGTTATAATGAATGGGCTAAAATATTAAATGGATACAATATTATCACCAAACCAAACATGATTCATTCCCAAAAGGAATATTCACGAAAACATTGTAGTGGCTCGAGAAATCTTGCATAATATGCATAAAATCAAGGGCAAAAAGGGCTACTTTGAAATAAAGGTAGACCTTGTGAAGGCATATGACAAGATCAATTGGATGTTTGTCAAATAAGTTTTAAATGAAGTAGGTATTCTGAACAAGTTGAAAGATCTCATAATAGAATCTATGACATTTATTAGGATGACAATGCTTTGGAAAAGGGATAAAGGTGATTGCTTCGACTCTAAGAAAGGGGTAAGACAGGGAGATTCAGGGTTTGAAATTGCGGACCGCAACACATGTTGTTGCCGCAATATTACGGTTGCGAGCAGCAACGCATCAGCAATAGACCACAATTTCGTTATCATTCCAAGTATAATGATATCATTGACAAACGTTGGAAATTCATGCACTCTGGTCTTCATTCTGATGGTCTGTAAATATATTTAATAATTTTAATTTTTTCATGCAATTGAAATTTATAACATCGTAACCTTAATAATTGATTTTGATTTCTAGGTTAATTTTTTAATCCACAATTTTAATATGGAATCGAACATGGAAAAATTGTTTATAAAGAAACATTTAATGTAACAAAGAATGTAATCATGAAATTAGAAAGAAACATGGATGATCAAATCAAAGCTCTAAACCAAGTAAGTAGTGGATATTATATTCTCATATGATAAATTATTTATTAAGAAATCTATTTATGTATTGATAAGTTTTGTTATATTACCTAGCTATCACTTTTTAGAGAAAAGAGTGAAATGTTTGGTATACCTCTAGCTCGAAAATTTTGGTCTAAGATAGATGCAGGTAAAATACAAGTTTTTTTTTTATAAGTTTTTATAAATATACTTTATTTTTTTAATATAACTAATAACTTTATTTTTTTTCTTTACTTAAAAAGCTCGATGGTAGGAATATCATGGTTCATGTGCTCTTGAAATTCAACATTTGGCTATGATAATTCTCAGTCAAATAATCTATGCCACAAATTGTGAGAGAAATTGGAGTACATTTAGCTATATTCACACAAAGACAAGAAATAGATTGCAGTACAAAAAATTGCATAAGCTTGTCTTCACACATTACAACATGAAGTTGAGAATGAGGGATAAATTAAGGAAGAGCCAAGAAGAAATAGAAGCAAGTTTTGATCCGATAAATCTTGACTATATATTTCAAGAAGATTCATTATCTCAATGGATAGAAGAGAGGGAAAATCCATTATTGGATGGAGTTCAAAATGCAGAATGGGTGCCAATAGTTGATACAGATAATGAAAATGTTGATAATAATAGCGAATCTAATGATAGTAGTTGTTTAAGTCCACCAAGCGGTAATAGTGGTGATGGGAGTGGTAATGAAGTGGACAACGAAGGTGAAAACGAAGGTGGGAGTAGGGGCGGTGATAATGAAGGAGAAGATGGCGAGCAATTAGAACTTGGTCCATATGTCATACCCCAAAATTTGCCCATCATATGTCAAGATATCTTGGCTCAAGCAATCTCTTCAGACTCACATGATCTTCCACTACTCAAGGTCACACGAGAGCTGGGCATGCTCATCCTCCCCCTAAGCAATAGGTCCCCAACTAGGGTTTGATTTCTTTTCAAGGAAACAATATTTTTGACACCTCAAGTGGACTTCATGACTTCCTATATGCTTCAAAGAATCCCATAACAAATTTCAAGCCTTGATTCACAAGATTGCTCAATCAAATGCTCAGAAGGTTAATAGTCGACTATGCTAGATTAAAAGTCAACTATGGTCAACATACAGTCAAAACTCATGACTTTTGGTCAACATCAACATTTTGAGATTATATTCATCATTTGATCAAGGGTTGATCATGATTCATCAAGAAAAGCTCAGAAATCCACAAAATTCATAGTTGCTAAATTAGGGTTTGAATGAAAAGACAACTAAAACATTGACTAGCCATAACTTTCACATGGAACATCAGAAATTTCCCAACCAAAGCCTATTTTGAAGGAAATTGAATCCTTTACAATTTTGCCTGTCTTAAGCCCAAGGCAAAAAATGCTTCATTTGGGAGACATGAGCCAAAACATTACAAGTCCTTCTAGAAGCTCGCAAAAAGCAGTTTTTTGTCAGGAGCCATATCTTCAAGATAAAATCCCCAAATGCAAAAAAGCTTCGAAAGTGGCTTATAGAGGACATCTTGAGCTTTTCAAAAAGTACAAGATCATCTCCATATGATAAAAACTGAGTGAGTTATGATTGTTGCAAGTTGGGGAAAATTGGAAAAAAGGCATGAAACCTCAAATGAGAATTATTGAACTTTTGAGTATTGGGACTCCACATTTGAGTTTCCCACGTGTTTATGGCCTCATGGGAAGCCCATAAACCAATTCTTATCTATTTTGTGATTTTTATTTAATTTAATTATGGATTTATTCACTTAAATACAAGTTAAATCAAGTAAAATCATAAAAGACCATATATTGGATTTGTTAAGATTTTGATCAATTCAAATCAATATTATGGGGCATCCAAAACTTGGAAAAGTGCAATAAATAGAATTGGGTAAAGAATAGGAAGTTTGTATATGGAATTCTGGTCTAGTTCATATCCTACATAAACCAAAGGAATCCTGGTCTCAAAGGACGAAAAAATTGAAACCTTAGCCTCACAAAAACGTTCAAAATTTTCAAAGAATGAGGGCACGTTAGAAACCGACTTTGCACCAAGCTTGAGCCATTCATACTTAGCCTATCAGCTTCCTAAGGTTTCCAGGAGTACACTCACGATCTAGAGCAAAGCCAGTCACTCTCATATCACACTCATCACCTTCATCAGAGGTAAGTATATTCAAAAATCAAACTTATGGATTTATGCCTTATTGATGTGTTTTGTGAGCGTGGTTAGGTTCAGGAGGTCAATTAGGACAGGTTTGATTCATTACATGAGAGCTTCCACGCAAGAACCGTGGCATGTCATTGTTAGGGCACCAAGGTCTTGAAGTTTCATTTTTCACGATCCAGACCGTTTCAAACCAAAACGACCGCACCAATGAGTTTGTGGCACTCCAATTAGTGGATCTAGGCAATTTATATGTGTTGCTTGATTGCATGTTTTGAGTTTGTAAATTCGCAGGTTTCGCTACGAAAATTCGTAGCCAACTCGCAAGTAATCCGTGGCCGTTTCGAGGAAAATATTGGACCGGAAAAACGAAGAAGAAAATGAATAGTGCATTTGAACCTTTGACCATGTGTGCGAGGCCGTTATTGGCCAGTCAATCTTCGCCAATTCTCTCTCTCTTTCCCATTGGTTCTTACGTTTATATCGGGCCCCAACTTGACTTTGTTTTGGAACTTTCCCATTTAACTCATGTTTAATATATATTATTTAGTTGTAGCTTTATTTGCAGCGAAAACACCCAAGACAGTTGGCAAAAGGACACTTGGTGGATCACTCAAAACCTGGGTTCGATACCGAGGGAAGGCTATATTTTTGTGTTTTTTTCCACATTGCTCCTTTACTACAAATCCAGCGTAGGAGATCCATTCAAGACCATGACGCACCCTCTCATCTTCATCACTGGATAACCACGCGCCCAGATCTAAGGGTTCAAAAAACGAATTCCACTGTGTACTCTCAGGAACTAGCAACACAGGATCGAGCGCCTTGGCTCAAGCTTTCAACATTGGGCCTGGACCATGCTGTTTATACCTCTCCTTTAAATTCTGCACCCCTGGCCCATTGTTTTTATTCTATATTTTTGTGCTAAATTTTTACGAACCCATTTTAATTGTTTTTTTTTTTTTATAAAATCAACCAAGAAAAAATCACAATAAAATTAGTTTTAGGTTTAATTTAGGCGTAGGATTTTTATTAAGCAAAATTAGGATTAGTTTCAATTTAATGTAAATTAATTTAATTTTTTTTTAGGATTAGTTTTTATTAATTTAGTTTTAGATTAATTAAGTTTTAACCTAATAATTAGTATTCACTTAATTAGTTTTAGGGTTTGATAACTATAATTAATTAGATATTAGGTTTTAATTAAATTTTAATTAGATTTAAAATTCGTACATAATTAGGATTTAATTAATTTAGTAATTAGGTTTTAATTGTTATAACAAGATTTGTTCTGATCAATATTCTTGTTTTGATGATAACATTATATATGAATTTTGTATAATACAATGTGGTACTCTAATCCTTTACATTTTCCATTTCAGGAAATACATAAAGAGTATGCACAATTCAGCGCTCAGAAGCACTGACTCAGAAGGTTCTGGATGGCTACATCAGAACATGCTCTGGCAAGACATCAGAAGATGGTCAAGCAGAATCAGAACATGGACTATGAAGCATCAGAAGAACATGAAGTCAGAAGCAGAAGCACTGAAGTTCTGAACGGTATCACGCTCAAGCACTTCAAAGTCAGAAGACAAGGAGATGCTCTGCACCAAGCTGAATGACTCTGATATTCAAACGTTGTATCTACAAATCTGAGTTCAGAAGCAAGTACAAGATGACAGGCTATTAAGTCTAATCTCCAACTGACAAAAGGAACGTTAGAAGCTACAAAAGGCAAAGTCAGTAAAAGCAGCAAAAGCATGGCTCGAGGTAGTTGAGAAAAGTGTGAAACATTAAATGCAGCGTTGTGCTATTCACGCAATGCATTAAATGCAACCCAACGGTCATCTTCTCAAACACCTATAAATATAGAAGTTCTGATCAGAAGCAGCTAACCAACTATTGTGAAATATACCAAAACGTTGTCAAATTCAAAGCTAACTAACTTCATCTTCAACCTCACAAACTCTTGTAATATTTAGTGAGTGTTAAGCTTAGAACATAAGAGAAATATCACAATCGTGATTATAGCTTTTTAAGAAGCAAATTCATACTCTTGCAACATTTATTTTACATTGATTGTAAAAGGTTCCTAGAGTGATCAGTGAGATCAGTAGACTCTAGAAGACTTAGAGGTTATCTAAGTGGTGTATTCCTAGAGTGATCAAGTTGTGATCAGTATACTCTAGAAGACTTAGAGGTTATCTAAGTGGAAAACCATTGTAATCAGATTGATTAGTGGATTAAATCCTCAGTTTAGGTAAATCACTCTAAGGGGGTGGACTGGAGTAGTTTCGTTAACAACGCACCAGGATAAAAATAATTGTGTTCATTGTTTTTATCTTAAGAGTTTTTAAAGTCACACTTATTCAAACCCCCCCTTTCTAAGTGTTTTTCTATCCTTCAATTGGCATCAGAGCGCCGGTTCTAGGTGCAAGCACTTAACCGTGTTAGATAAAAGATTCAAGGAGAAAAACACTAAGTCTCTATGGGTGATCCATCAACACCTACACCTGTTCCTGCTGAACAATACAACAATGGAAATGGAAACAATGGCTACACTAGACCACTAGTGTTTGATGGTGAAAACTTTGAATACTGGAAAGATAGACTTGAAAGTTACTTTCTTAGTCAAGATGGTGACTTGTGGGATCTAGTCTTGGATGGTTACAGACATCCTATAAATGCTCGTGGAGTAAAGATGTCAAGACAAGAAATGAGTGATGATCAAAAGAAACAATTCAAAAATCATCACAAGTCAAGGACTATTCTGCTGAATGCTATTTCTCATGCTGAATGTGAGAAGATATCAAACAGAGAAACTGCCCACGACATCTTTGAATCCTTGAAGATGACTCATGAACGGAATGCCCAAGTCAAGGAGACAAAAGCTCTTGCTTTAATCCAGAAGTATGAAGCTTTCAAGATGGAGGAAGATGAAAACATTGAAGCAATGTTCTAAAGATTCCAGACTCTGACTGCTGGATTAAGAGTGCTTGACAAGGGATATACAAAGGTCGATCATGTCAAGAAAATCATCAGAAGCTTGCCCAGAAGATGGGGCCCAATGGTGACTGCATTCAAGATTGCTAAGAATCTGAATGAACTCTGTCTTGAAGAGCTGATCAGTGCCCTGAGGAGTCATGAAATAGAGCTGGATGCAAATGAACCTCAGAAGAAAGGTAAGTCAATTGCTTTAAAATCAAATAATAAAAAATGCACTAACGCTTTTCAGGCTGAAGAAGAAGATTCTGAAGAGTCAGATTCAGAAGAAGAAGAAGATGAACTCTCCATGATCTCCATAAGAGTAAACCAACTCTGGAAGAGTAAACAAAGGAAGTTCAAGAACTTCAGAAGTTCAAAAAGGCCTGAAAGAGGTGAATCTTCTGGACACAGAAGATCTGACAAGAAGAAGGTGACATGCTTGAGTGCAAGGAGCCAGGTCATTATAAGAATGAGTGCCCAAAGCTTCAGAGGGAAAAGCCCAAGAAGAAGTTCGAAAAGAAGAAAAGCTTGATGGCTACTTGGGATGAATCAGATTCTTCTGACGAAGAATCAGACTCTGAAGATGAGGAGGCAAACATTGCGCTTATGGCCACTGTTGATAATGATTCAGAATCTACATCAGACTCAGATTCTGAAGAGGTATTTTCTGAACTATCTAGAGAAGAGTTAGTTTCTAGTCTAACTGAGCTTCGGGAACTTAAGGCTCAACATAGTATCAAATACAAAAAGCTGAAGAAGCTATTTGAATCTAAAACTAAGAAGCTTGAAGTAGAAAATTCCGAACATAAGGACAAAGTTTTAAAATTATCCAAAGATGTTGAATCATCTTCTAGTTCAGAAAAGTCTATTCCAAGTATGAAAGATATTATTAAGGAATATGACTTGAGTTTTAGAAAGTTTCTATCCAGAGGTATAGGCAGAAGTCAGCTAGCCTCTATGATATATGCAGTTAGTGGAAACAAGAGAGTTGGCATAGGCTATGAGGGTGAAACCCCAAACAAACTTGAATCTGTGGATGATATGAAAATCACATACAAACCTTTGTATGATCAATTCAAGTATGGACACTCCCATGATATTAGGCTCACATCACATGCTAAGAGTTTCCACATTACACACACCATGAAGCATGCTACACATACTAGAAAATATCATGTGACTCAGAATAAGGAATATCATGTTGTACCTCCTGTTAACTTTCATGCTAAACCCAAGTTTAATGAGAACTTGAAGAGAACTAACCCAAAAGGACCCAAGAAAATGTGGGTACCTAAGGAAAAGATAATTCCTGTTGCAGATATCTTTGGCAGCAAAGAAGACAAAGGAAAACATGTCATGGTACCTAGACTCTGGGTGCTCGCGGCACATGATGGGAAAAAGGTCTATGTTCCAAGACCTGGTGCTTAAATCTGCTGGAGAAATTAAGTTTTGAGGGAACCAGAAGGGAAAGATCATTGGCTCTGGAACCATAAGTATTGGTAACTCTCCCTCTATAACTAATGTTCTGCTAGTAGATGGATTAACTCATAACTTATTGTCCATAAGTCAATTAAGTGACAATGGTTATGACATAATCTTTAATCAAAAGTCTTGTAAAGCTATTAGTCAGAAGGATGGCTCAATCCTATTTACAGGCAAGAGAAAGAACAACATTTACAAGATTGATCTTCAAGATCTTAAGAATCAGAAGGTTACTTGCCTTATGTCTGTTAGTGAAGAGTAATGGGTCTGGCACAAAAGATTAGGTCATGCTAGTTTGAGAAAGATTTCTCAGGTTACAAACTTAATCTGGTCAGAGGTCTCCCTAATCTGAAATATAAATCAGATGCTCTTTGCGAAGCATGTCAGAAAGGGAAGTTCTCAAAACCTGCATTCAAGTCTAAGAATGTTGTCTCTTCCTCTAGGCCGCTAGAACTTCTGCACATTGATCTTTTTGGCCCAGTCAAAACTGCATCCATCAGAGGGAAGAAATATGGATTATTCATCGTTGACGACTATAGCAGATGGACGTGGGTAAAGTTCTTGAAACACAAGGATGAGTCTTATACAGTGTTCTTTGACTTCTGCACTCAGAGCCAATATGAGAAAGAGTGTAAAATCATAAAGGTCAGAAGTGATCATGGTGGTGAATTTGAGAACAGATTCTTTGAGATTTATTTCAAAGAAAATGGTATTGCCCATGATTTATCTTTTCCTAAACATTTCTTATTTTGATCCATTTGGATGTATATGTTATATTCTGTACAATAAAGATCATCTGCATAAGTTTGATTCTAAGGCACAGAAGTGTTTCCTTCTTGGATATTCTGAATGCTCAAAAGGCTACAGAGTATACAATACTGAAACATTGGTTGTTGAAGAATCAATCAATATCAGATTTGATGATAAGCTTGGTCTTGAAAAGCCAAAGCAGTTTGAGAATTTTGCAGATATAGAAATCTCTAATCCAGACTCTAAAGAACCCACAAGCAAAGGTTCAGAAGATCAAGTTGATGCTTCATTAGAGAATCTCATAATTTCTAAAGAGCCAACTATCAAAAGATCTTCTAGACTCAACTCTACTCACTCAGAAGATGTTATCATTGGGAAGAAAGAAGATCCTATCAGAACAAGAGCATTCCTTAAGAACAATGCAGAATGTCAATTTGGTCTAGTATCTCTTTTTGAGCCAACTTCTGTTGATCAAGCTCTGGAGGATGCTGACTGGATAATTGGCATGCAAGAAGAACTAAATCAGTTTACAAGGAATGATGTTTGGGATCTGGTTCCAAGACCAAAAGGATTTAACATCATTGGAACTAAGTGGGTCTTTAGAAACAAGCTAAGAAAAAAGGAGAAATTGTAAGAAACAAAGCCAGACTGGTGTCGCTACCGCGAAAAATGGATCAGAGTCGCCACTAATATATTTATCCCATAAGGGAAAGGAATATCAGATAACCTAACTCAGAATAAGAACAAGGTCTTGCGACCAGAGAAACAGGGTACGGGAGTCGGTTACGCAAGGGGAAGGTGCTAGCACCCCTCACACCCATCGTACTCGATGGTATCCACCTATGTTTGTTTCTATCTAAGGGGTGTATCCATGTCTAAATCTAAATGCGAATGAATGCAAAAGAAATGCGGGGAAAAGAAGGAATTATTTACATGTGTGCTCGCTTAGGCCCCGCGACCCAATGCGTACGTATCCTTTTCAGGAATCAGAGCGACCGTAGTTCGGCTCCATAATTTCCATTTGTTTTGTATTTTTTAGTTGAACTGAGGTTAAGGTTACAATCCACGATGCTCGACCTTTGGAGACTTATACGCCTAATTTTGGACTGGACTCAACATGTTCTTAAGCAGCAGAATGAACTTGGGTTTGTGTTTTTTTATGTAATTACATGATGCACAAAACCCAATATAGGGTTTCGCACCACTTCGTCACTTTGTTTTAATTCGAGCCTTTATTAAGTGTTTTAAGTATTTTTGGTTAGGTATTTTTTTAAGGGAATTTACTTTGCGATTACAATCCCATAAAAATGTATAATGATCGAGAAGCAGATTAGGGAATGAATCCCACTCACTTCTATCCCATTATATAATGTTCAAGAAACAGATTAGGGAATGAATCCCACTCATTTCCATCCCATTAATTAATGTTTGAGAAACAGATTAGGGAATGAATCCCACTCATTTCTCTCCCATTAAGTAGTGACCGAGAAACAGATTAGGGAATGAATCCCACTCATTTCTATGCCACTAAGTGATTGAGAAACAAATTAGGGAATGAATCCCACTCATTCCTCCATCACTTTCTTAATGTGATTCGCATCTTTATTTGTTAATGTTTTAAAGTTGAAAAGAAAAAAGAATGAAAGAGGGGAGACTAACCTATTTTCTAGCCTAATTGTTATTCTAATTCCTATTTAAGACTAGCCTAAAATCTAGAGGGAATTAACTAAGAAAGAAAAGTTGTTTAAGTTGACTAAAGTCAACTTTAACAACTAGGGGTATTTTAGACATTTCTCAAAAATATGAAAATATTCACAAAAAGAAAGAATTAAAATCTAATCTAACCATGAAAATATTCGCAAGCAATTTGTATTTTTTTATCATGTTAAAACTATTTTCAAGAGTTAAAACTAAAAAAAATATGTATTTTTATTGTTATTTACCAATCAAAATTAAGAAAAAAACAGAAATTAAAACCTAAAAATATATTTACAAATTCCTAAAATTCTAATTGGGTAGAAATATAATTTGTCATTTTTTTATTTAAAGGAAAATTTAATTAACAAGCAAAAGAATATAAAAGAAAATTATTTTTATTAACTGCCAGACAGGGGGTGTATTATTAGAATTCAAATGATCTGGGCTTATTGCAAAAGGCGTTTGGGCCTCAAAGATAGGAGGTGCAGATATCAAACATGTTAAGTCCATTTATTACAATCAAAGCGCCAACAGCAGCAAGTTAGGGGTGCAGAACAAAGGTGGAATGCTAGGCCCAAACGAACTCAGAACGGGCCCAATTGTATCTCACAACATCATTTTTATTTGTTTCATTTAATCAATATCAGCATGTGCATTATCTTTTATTACACAACAAAATGTGACATTGTGGCATATCAATTGGGCATGTTGAAGTTAAATGATAATAAGACAAAACCAGTACCAAGGGCCAATCACGAAGTGCCACTTCACTACCCAATGATTGAGATAAACAAAACTAACCAAAAGATGGGAATGCGAACCAATAGCACGACGCCGCGTATACAGGGGAAACTCAATTAACAAACGCCGGAGCTAGGGCTCCGGTCATCCCTACCGGCCAACTTCTCGCCGGAGCAACACAATAACGCCCAGAAAATTAACACTCCGCCACCTTCCTAATCGATTTTCAACGTAGATTTCAAATCTGAACTTAATTTTTATGATCAACGTCTCTAATTGCATGAACAAGCCTAACTCAGTTCACCCTAAAGATACACACGCCCATGAAATTGCTACCATACCATCCATGAATATACTAAGACTATGCATCACCTTAAAACCTGCGAGAACGCGAATGACCGAACGAATACAACACAGAAACAACAGTGCGCATACATCATCGAAAACGTATAGCCAATGCTCAGCCTCCTAGTATGACCTATTACGTGTTCCTATTATGCTGAGAAAAGTCGCAAGAACTTACCTGGTGCCGAACCGCAACGAAGCAATGTTCTTCTTTGAACCCGAACTGAAGCATGCAAATGATACCGCGATTATCTCTAAGAAGGAACCGAAGGTGCGAACTGGTTGCTTGTTCGAAGCATCATGCAGTACAGGGACGAAGCTTGCAGGACCTCTTCACGGAAAGATATGGTGATGTTGATGATATATCAAGTCTCAAGAAGTGTGACTATGGTGGTGATGTTTGAGTACGTTGATGACGGAGATGATGAGAGTGAGTTGAGATGGAGATAATGAGAGTGAGTTAAGATGAATCTGGTTGTTGAGGATGATGATGATGAAGAAGATTGGTGGTGCTTCAAAATGATGGTGAAAGAGATTGAAGAAAGAAAACGGTTATGGAAGTTTGTTATGGAGTTTGTTATGGCATTTACATGGTGGTTAGAGAGATGAAGAGAGAGATGAGTGTATAAGAGAGAGAGAGAGTGATTGTGAAACTGGAAATAATCCTTTTCTTTGTGAAGCGTTTATATAGCAAGAGTGAGGTTGCATGGTTATGTGTGGTGCTACCAGTAGCGGATCTTCTCCTTTGAATTTAATGAGCCAGTCTCGTTGCACTTTGTAGTAATGTTTCTCTTATTTTTTTACTTTCATGATGCAGCAGAGTTTTGCATCGCTTATTGAGACAAAAAACTGATGGTGGTGTACACTTGTTCATGCATGCTGCAGACTCTCGTATCATATCTTATCAAGCAACAACACTTGTAATGCTCACTTCTCCCACTCATAACTACCTCCTCGATCTGCCATTTATTTCGAACATGGGCTTCATGTGAAGATAGCACTTGAGTGGACAAAAATTGTGTTGAGAGGTCATGGAAATAATGCCTTCGCGTACATGAAAAACAGACTCCAAGTTACACGTCCGGTACTGGCTGCATATGAGGCAAGGACTGAGCAACTTCGGCAAAATCTCCCACTCCAGATAATGGACTTTAGGTCGACACAACTCAATGCACATTCAATCAATTGGCATAAACTTTGGCTCAAATGGAAGAGGACATATGATAGAAGAACTTCCATGTTGAGGAGTTCAAGAGATATGACCTATAACTCGTTCAAATTTCCCTTAGAATATGAGCCTTCGTAATTGTTATACGCCTACGCGTTTGCCATAACTCGTGTCAGCTGGATGTGACGTTCCAGATGCTTGACTTCAAGATCTTGTAACTTGCTAACCACAAATCCAAATGTCATATTCTTGGTTCCAATTGGAAGAGGATGTAGGGTAGATCAATTTTACATTGGAATTGATTCGATACGATGTTTGTAACTCTCTAAATATTGCACCAAAGATGGCATGCCACATGTTTGATGAAATGCATTCGCGTGCCCTAGCTTTTGGCCCAGGTTCTTGGCAATACGTATCTTGGCAAGGTCACAACTTTGAGGTACAATTTCTTCCAAACTACACACCCGAAATAAGTGATTCTTTGTCCATTGTATAGGCGGCATAGAAGAGAATATATTGATACCAAACTTGGACCAGAGGGATGCTTGTAGTCTTCTGAATATTGTCTCAAAGATGGTACGCCATGTGTTTGATAAAATGCATGCGCTGGCGAGAAATCCTGCCCAACAATATGACTTGCACAAGTTATAATTTCCCAACTCCACAACTTGATAACTCATCAACCAAGCTTCCAATGGAAAAGTCTCCAACTACAAAGTTGTTCTCCTCCATGAGAGGAACAACTTTAATGTTGGAAATTTGTCTAAAAAATGTCTTTTGCCACGTGTAATCAGATCTTTAAGTTGACTGCTCACCCAATTCCAAAAGCCTCAAAATTTTTCTAAGTGTTGGAATTTTCTTATTTTTTGGAAATTTTGTCAAACTTTCGATTTTATTTATTTCATTGATTTTCTTTGACCGATTTTCAACCAAAAGTCAATATCTGACAGTTGACTCTGATTTTTGGCCAAAAAGTCAACTTTTCCTGATTTTTCTGATTCCAGATGAATTTCCCGATTAATTAGTTTCCGATCTCATTCTCAATCAATCTTCAACTTATTAAACCCACTGAATATTTCTTCAAGCATTTGCATTCTTGTACTCAAAAAAGTCAATTCCTGATTAAATTCTGACCAAAAAGTCAACAGGGTTAACTTTGGTCAAAACCCTAATTTGGAAAGCCTGAAGATCTTGAGGATTGTATTTTTTAATCAAAGCTTTGACTTGGAGACGATGAAACCCTGATCTTAGGAGGACTTCAATGGGAATGACGCCATACAATCAGAATTCAAATCCTCCTTTATTTTTGATCAGGAATTTCTTCTGCAGAAGCTCTTTTCTTATCAATTCTGGATAGTAACCATGATATGGATGAATGTAATGGATGAATGGCCTAGATGAGGTATGCACATGAATGTAAGGTGAAGGCCAATTGGGGAATAAATAAGTGGGCAAATTTTGGGGTGCAACAGCTGCCCCTATTCAATCTTCTTGAACCTGAATGTACGAACGACACAAGTTCTAGACATGAGAGGTGTAAGTGGATTGAATACCCAAAAGTACCATCAAAATTTGCATTATGTGGCACAACAAAGAGTGTTGCATGTTATCGAGAGATACCAGCTGAAGGTGGATCTTAAATAGATTGCTAACCTTAGTTAGACTTTGAAAAAGAAGACACAACCGTAGCGTGACTCCACAAGGAAGAAACCATCCGTAGACGCCTCTACCAAATTGCTAACCTTAGTTAGACTTTGAAAAAGAAGACACAACCGTAGCGTGACTCCACAAGGATGAAACCATTCGTAGACGAATCTACCAAATTGCTAACCTTAGTTAGACTTTGAAAAAGAAGACACAACCGTAGCGTGACTCCACAAGGAAGAAACCATCCGTAGACGAATCTACCAAATTGCTAACCTTAGTTAGACTTTGAAAAAGAGACACAACCGTAGCGTGGCTCGACAAGGAAGAAACCATCCATAGACGACTCTACCAAATTGCTAACCTTAGTTAGACATTGAAAAAGAAGACACAACCGTAGCATGACTCCACAAGGAAGAAACCATCCGTAGACGACTCCACCGAATTGCTAACCTTAGTTAGACTTTGAAAAAGAAGACACAACCGTAGCGTGACTCCACAAGGAGGAAACCATCCGTAGACGACTCCACCGAATTGCTAACCTTAGTTAGACTTTGAAAAAGAAGACACAACCGTAACGTGGCTCCACAAGGAAGAAACCATCCGTAGACGACTCCACCAAATTGCTAACCTTAGTTAGACTTTGAAAAAGATTGCTAACCTTAGCTAGACTTTGAAAAAGATTGCTAACCTTAGTTAGACTTCGAAAAAGAGACACAACCGTAGCGTGACTCTAGATCTGAAAAGGTATGCCAATAATCATTGGACTTTAACGAGAAGGACTAGTAATGACCAGACTCTATGGGGATATTAATAACACTGAATTTGAAAGCGATGCCAATAAACATTGGGCTTGACTGAAAGAAAGGCTAGTGACAACTAGAATCAATCAGGGGATGCCAGTAAACACTGGGCTTTCAGGAAGATATTGATGCTTGCGAAGCATAAGAATTACATGGATCCCTCAGGCCAAAGGCGGGGTGTAACCCTTCAAGGGTGGCAATCATTCGAATCGCCACACACATAGTATGGATTTCAAATGATTGAAAAATGAGATGGGTTGAATGCCCACCCTCATTCGCACTCTATTATGCACGCGGCATGCGGGAAAATAACCAAAACAAGACTAGTAGCGACTAGACTCGACACGCGGATGACAGTAACCACTGAACATTCACGGAGATGTTGATGCTTGCGAAGCATAAAAGTTACATGGATCCCTCAGGCCGAAAGGCGGGGTGTACTCTTCAAGAGTGGCATTCATTCGAGTTGCCACACACCAAGTATGATTACCCAAATGATTGAAAAATGAGATGGATTGAATGCCCACCCTCATTCGCACTCTAATCTGCACGCAACATACGGGAAAATAACCAAGGCAAACTTGCAAGAAGCAAGAGATATCCCTTATGCAAAAGGCAGTAAGGAGACTCACAAAAAGTGAATACAAAGAGAAGACTGGTGACGACCAGACTCTATTAGATGATGCCAGTAAACACTGGTCTTTAAAAGAGGTATTGTTATTCACGGAACATAAGAACTACATGGTTCCCTCAGGCCAAAAGGCGGGGTGTAATTCTACAAGAGTGACAATCATTCGAATTGCCACACACAAAGTATGGGTTATCCAAACGATTGGGCTCAACAAATGGGAAATAACCATAGAGACAATGATCTTGACGAAGAATGATTTTGTATCCAATCCACACTGGAGAGAGAAAGTGAGACATCTTCTAGGGATATATTACCTTATGCCTTTAAAGCACATACAAACTTAAATTATGCATGTTTGATTTTTTTCATGGCGTAATGCTCCATATTCATGGAAATGCTACGCGTTTTTGTAGATGAAATGTGAATGCAATGATTACTATATGCGGAGATAACGAGGGCCCTTTAGAGAATATTCCGCTGACTTATCGATCGAGTTTCATCTCTGACCTCGGGAGAGGTAAACACCAGGGAGAATCCCCTCAGTGTTAAGAACTCTGTGGGGGTGCCAATAGACATTGGACTTTAACTTGCAAGATATACTTCTTATTGTTGACTTGAAGAATGACTTCTGACTTCTCACCATGTGCCATAGCTCGGAGAATTTTTAGCTTTGAGGAGATTCCCTCAATTCACCATGGTGGGGATTAGAAATCCGGATAAGGAAACCTTGTTAGCAGGATTGGAACAATCCTAGGAGAAATAAACTCCTATACTTGGGGAGAGAATTTTCTAGGAGAAATAAACTCCTATGCTTGAGGAAAGGAACCAACTCTCAGGAGAAGTAAACTCCTATGCTTGGGGAGAGAGTAACTTGCTGGGGAAAAGCATTATGATACTTCTCCACTATGTGATGGCCAACCGCACTTTACAGGTGAATGACGGTTTCTTCAATACAAACCAAAAGGATCATGCCCCAGGTTGTCTGACTTGTGAAGATATCTGGTTTAACAAAGACATTTTCCTCGAAAGGATCCTTACACCCAAATTACTTGAGAAACTTCTGCCCCAACATATTCAATTATTTGAAATGGTCCTTCTTGATCAACGGGTCCTTGAAGAGATTTGTCAAATCTCGACGTAATTGCCCCAGATTGAGTGAGCTTGAGAGATTCCTCGACGTCACTACTTCAGATTGATCAAGAGAGAGATTCCTCGACTTGATTAACCCTGATTGGTCGAATTTGAGATGTCAAACCTTGATTTGTTTACCCCAGATAGGCTGAACTCACAAGAGAGATTCCTCGTCGTGACGGCCCCTGATTATGTACATTTTACCAGAATCCTTGAGTTTACTTCCCTTAAGTCAACCAAACCATGGAAGCAACTTTATCGCGCTCAATGGAGTCTTCAAACTCTTCCCCTTAGGGTACTTAATCAAAATGCATCTACTGAACAGAGTATTCAGACTTCCCCCCTCAGGGTAACCAATCAAAGAAGGTATCAACTGATTATGCTCAATGGAGTCTTCAGGCAACATGCCCCTTGATATCAGTCTCTGAAGTGATTGCTATTTACTCTACGAAGTTCTAAAGTCTCTTTACTTTGACATGATTAATCTCTTTGCTGATTCTCATCACGGAAACTTCCTTGATGTTTAAGCAAATGTTTTGTATGCAAAAGAATGTTAATTCTAAGAATGATAATTCTAATGCAAAGCCTATGCTAGTCTTGAAGTTTAAAAATTTTTATGCAATGAGGTGGCCACCTCTCGTGAATGAAATGTAAAGCGGGCATACAATACCAACATAGATACGTGTTACGCTTCATTGGGAGTCAGCTAAAGGCTATCTCATTGGAGTGCGTCTTTGAAATAAACCCTACTTCAATTAGGACTTTTAAGGGTTGTAACTTGGCCTGGTTCATGGTTTTCAGAAAAGAAAGATTTTTGGGCTCAAAATTATTTGGTGCCCACCCCCTTCGTGATGTTCTCCAGTCCTATGTTCAATTAACTCAACATGAGTGTTCATCCCTCACAAGAGATTTTTGAAATGGTTGAGGAATCAATGAGGTTTTTTGGACATGGCAGTCGCTCACTTTTTATTCTTTTGATTCATTATCACACGACTTTGTTCTTGCTTTATTTTCACCATCATTTTTCTTTTCATTGCTATATTTTTCTTTCATCCTTTTTTCTTGTCATTTTATTATTTTTTGCTCTTTCTTTTTTTTGAACAGGTTGTGTGACCTCGCATTGTCTTTGATTCGTTGGAAGTGATTGCGATTAACTCATTGAAGGATTACCATTATAGTATCGTCATCTTTTGTCCTCTTGGTAGGTGAAGGATAACCATCACGGTTTTGAATTTCCTCAACCTTTTGAAGGATAACCATTGTTGTATCCTTAGATGCATATCATTTGTGAGTTTTGAACACTTGATCAAGTTAAATGAACACTACCCTGCCCCAGGGTTAAGATTAAGGGTTTTTTCTGATCAGAAAAGAAACTCCTACTTCAAGGCTCAAAGGGGTTAACGAGGGTCTATCTCCCTTATATCTCCGGTGTTTGGGGATTTGAAACAATGCATGTACATCCTCAGCAAGGTTTTATTCAAAAACACACAATTAGGGATTTTGCATTTTTTTCTCATCATTCTCCCTCTGCTCTTTGCCTAAGCAAAAGATAAGTAAAAGTTGGTATCGTAATGCCAAAACATTTTTATGAGTGAAAACGAATGGATTACTTTAAGACAAACATAAACAATGCATTATGATTTTTATTCAGAAATTAACAAATTTTTACATTCTAGCAATGCTTAAACAAACAATGAAATGTTACAAATGAGAATGCAACACAGAACTAAATGAATGCCATTGTTGAGGAGACTTGACTCCGTCTGGACTTATTGCTCTTGAATGCTTTTTGCAATTTTGATACCCCATTGAGACTTCAATTTGTACATAAAACCTCTTGGAGCGGATGTGATTGTTCTGAGATCAACGAGGACTTGAATTCTGCCTTTGAATGTCCTACCACCTTTAGTTGAATGGCTAGGTGCCCCAGCATGATGGCCATTTAGCATTATCATATGTTCCTTCCAGACACTTTAGATTACTTCCCAAAAGAATATTCCAACAAAGGCGTACAAGAGTGATGCCTTTTTTCCTTACTTTAGGGATTCGAGCAATGCAAATGATGCAATACTCAAGATAGACAATGTCTTGCTTATCCCTCGGTCGGGAGCCCCAAATATAGATGCTAGAACTGTAATCACCATCATGAACGGAAGAAGCTAGTATGATCACCAAACTCAAGAGAGCTACGTGTGGTAAAGAATACCCACAACACAAATCTTAACCAACTGGGATTCTAACCAGCAGGGAAGTAATTGGGCACAAGGCACTTGAATTACATCAGTCCGTTTCCCATATTATTTATGTATCTATTGACAAGCAAAGGCTTCTGAGAAGGAAATTCCGGAAATAGGGGACCTAGGATATGAAGAAGAACCTTGAGAATGAGGAATGTCTTTGTAGAACACTCTTGATTATCACATGGCAAAAGATTTTGACGGAGTCACAGAAAACTTTGTAGTGCTTTAGGGATTAGAGCAATGCAAATGGCGCAATGCTCAAGATAAGAATACGTCTTGCTTATCCCTCGGTCGGGAGCCCCAAGCAACTTCCATATATGTACAAGAGATGATTACCACTTTGGCTTGCATGCCCAAACCATCCAGAGAGAGAATAAGTAACCCTTGCAGCTTTTGACATCAAGCACTAGGCACAATCCAACAATGTCTAAATCAACGGAGTCACAGTCTTTTATGGCTTTCAACCTTGTCTTCAAGAGGCGGAATCTTTTTGTTATTTCAATGATCGTAAACTTGAAGACTTAAATTCCCAAATTGTTCTCATGATGGGTTCCCTTCTTAATAGTAATAGGAATCTCAACAGTACTTAGACATTCTGATTCACAAGACCTCCTTTTGGGGTGAGATTAACATCTGCATTTGGCCTCTGAAGAACCTGTCTCAACTCTTCTTTTCTAAGAAAAAAGCTTGAATAGCCTCCATACACTGATTCACATTAGTCCCCATTTTTGTTCTTATCTCATTCAAATCCTCATGGAGTTGTTCTATTATTAACTTTCGATCACATAGGGTGAGAAGTCAATTCGTTGCTGAAGTCAGAATCTGAGTAGAAAGGGTCCCCATGAGCTTATGAAATGCATGATAGTATGAATGCATGTTTCATTTCTAAGGGATCCTAAAGTCATTTCATCAAATTTTGTTTCTCTTTTACTCTTTTTTTTTGCATATAGTATCTTTTCTTTTTTTCTTTTTTCTTTTCCATCTTTTCTGTTTTTCTACTTTTTTGGTTTCCTCTTTTTTTGGAAATAGACTTTAGAATCCCCCACAAATGAAGTGGATAAAGCAATGATGTTATGCAATGCAAAAGCATGGGATCAAGGTCCATATAATCTTAGTAACCACTGTACAATACTCTGAATAACTGATGTAGGTCAGATGTCATGAGATCAAAGTTCTGACACCTTTTTAAATACCAGGAGAACCAATAGTCACCAACAGAATATGAATAGTCACCAACGGTACCTGTCATGTATATCCCTCCCGACTCACAGGTGAATCTAGGTCAGGGTAGGTCAAAAGGTCTCCAGCGTTAACAGTTCTCCTGGAACACCATCATTGTTGCAAATACATGCCAACAATGGTATCTCATTCGAACCTCAACTGGTCGTGGGTCTCATGATCGCAATCAACAGAACCTGACATTTTGTTGGCGTCATGACTATCCACTCTATCCTAGGTATCCTATGTGCCAACTCTGGCCTGGGTATTGGGCCTTTTACCTCATAGAACATCCCACCCAACCTGCAAACAGAAAAGATATGTGGCCCCCACGGGGACCCATAATATAGTCCAGATGCATGCGGAAAGTAAACATGATATGCAAGCAGGAAACTAAACATGATATGCAAGCATATATATACAATATATAAACAAATAAACAAAACAAAAAAAAACACCCAATAAACAAAAGAAACAAAGACTAGGATCGACTCGCTAAGAATGGACCAGCACAGGTCTATCACGTCCCCAGTAGAGTCGCCAGCTGTCGCTACCGCGAAAAATGGATCAGAGTCGCCACTAATATATTTATCCCATAAGGGAAAGGAATATCAGATAACCTAACTCAGAATAAGAACAAGGTATTGCGACTAGAGAAACAGGGTACGGGAGTCGGTTACGCAAGGGGAAGGTGCTAGCACCCCTCACGCCCATCGTACTCGATGGTATCCACCTATGTTTGTTTCTATCTAAAGGGTGTATCTATGTCTAAATCTAAATGCGAATGAATGCAAAAGAAATACGGGGAAAAGAAGGAATTATTTACATGTGTGCTCGCTTAGGCCCCGCGACCCAATGCTTACGTATCCTTTTCAGGAATCAGAGCGACCGTAGTTCGGCTCCATAATTTCCATTTGTTTTGTATGTTTTAGTTGAATAGAGGTTAAGGTTACAATCCACGATGCTCGACCTTTGGAGACTTATACGCCTAAATTTGGACTGGACTCAACATGTTCTTAAGCAGCAGAATGAACTTGGGTTTGTGTTTTTTTATGTAACTACATGATGAACAAAACCCAATACAAGGTTTCGCACCACTTCGTCACTTTGTTTTAATTCGAGCCTTTATTAAGTGTTTTAAGTATTTTTGGTTAGGTATTTTTTTAAGGGAATTTACTTTGCGATTAG
Source organism: Vicia villosa (assembly GCF_029867415.1). Classification (NCBI taxonomy): domain Eukaryota; kingdom Viridiplantae; phylum Streptophyta; class Magnoliopsida; order Fabales; family Fabaceae; genus Vicia; species Vicia villosa. The sequence goes on from NC_081185.1 coordinate 40,402,832, forward strand.
AATCCCATAAAAATGTATAATGATCGAGAAGCAGATTAGGGAATGAATCCCACTCACTTCTATCCCATTATATAATGTTCAAGAAACAGATTAGGGAATGAATCCCACTCATTTCCATCCCATTAATTAATGTTTGAGAAATAGATTAGGGAATGAATCCCACTCATTTCTCTCCCATTAAGTAGAGACCGAGAAACAGATTAGGGAATGAATCCCACTCATTTCTATGCCACTAAGTGATTGAGAAACAAATTAGGGAATGAATCCCACTCATTCCTCCATCACTTTCTTAATGTGATTCGCATCTTTATTTGTTAATGTTTTAAAGTTGAAAAGAAAAAAGAATGAAATTGGGGAGACTAACCTATTTTCTAGCCTAATTGTTATTCTAATTCCTATTTAAGACTAGCCTAAAATCTAGAGGGAATTAACTAAGAAAGAAAAGTTGTTTAAGTTGACTAAAGTCAACTTTAACTACTAGGGGTATTTTAGACATTTCTCAAAAATATGAAAATATTCACAAAAAGAAAGAATTAAAATCTAATCTAACCATGAAAATATTCGCAAGCAATTTGTATTTTTTTATCATGTTAAAACTATTTTCAAGAGTTAAAACTAAAAAAAAACTATGTATTTTTATTGTTATCTACCAATCAAAATTAAGAAAAAAACAGAAATTAAAACCTAAAAATATATTTACAAATTCCTAAAATTCTAATTGGGTAGAAATATAATTTGTCATTTTTTTATTTAAAGGAAAATTTAATTAACAAGCAAAAGAATATAAAAGAAAATTATTTTTATTATTTTTATTAACTGCCAGACAGGGGGTGTATTAGTAGAATTCAAATGAACTGGGCTTATTGCAAATGGCGTTTGGGCCTCAAAGATAGGAGGTGCAAATATCAAACATGTTAAGTCCATTTATTACAATCAAAGCGCCAACAGCAGCAAGTTAGGGGTGCAGAACAAAGGTGGAATGCTAGGCCCAAACGAACTCAGAACGGGCCCAACTGTATCTCACAACATCATTTTTATTTGTTTCATTTAATCAATATCAGCATGTGCATTATCTTTTATTACACAAAAAAACGTGACATTGTGGCATATCAATTGGGCATGTTGAAGTTAAATGATAATAAGACAAAACCAGTACCAAGGGCCAATCACGAAGTGCCACTTCACTACCCAATGATTGAGATAAACAAAACTAACCAAAAGATGGGAATGCGAACCAATAGCACGACGCCGCGTATACAAGGGAAACTCAGTTAACAAACGCCGGAGCTAGGGCTCCGGTCATCCCTTCCGGCCAACCTCTCGCCTGAGCAACACAATAACGCCCAGAAAATTAACACTCTGCCACCTTCTCAATCGATTTTCAACGTAGATTTCAAATCTGAACTTAATTTTTATGATCAACGTCTCTAATTGCATGAACAAGCCTAACTCAGTTCGCCCTAAAGAAAATCATGAATATACTAAGACTATGCATCACCTTAAAACCTGCGAGAACGCGAATGACCGAACGAATACAACACAGAAACAACAGTGCGCATACATCATCGAAAACGTATAGCCAATGCTCAGCCTCCTAGTATGACCTATTACGTGTTCCTAATATGTTGAGAAAAGTCGCAAGAACTTACCTGGTGCCGAACCGCAACGAAGCAATGTTCTTCTTTGAACCCGAACTGAAGCATGCAAATGATACCGCGATTATCTCTCAGAAGGAACCGAAGGTGCGACCTGGTTGCTTATTCGAAGCATCATGCAGTACAGGGACGAAGCTTGCATGATCTCTTCACGGAAAGATATGGTGATGTTGATGATATATCAAGTCTCAAGAAGTGTGACTATGGTGGTGATGTTTGAGTACGTTGATGACGAAGATGATGAGAGTGAGTTGAGATGGAGATAACGAGAGTGAGTTGAGATGAATCTGGTTGTTGAGGATGATGATGAAGAAGATTGGTGGTGCTTCAAAATGATGGTGAAAGAGATTGAAGAAAGAAAACAGTTATGGAAGTTTGTTATGGAGTTTGTTATGGCAGTTACATGGTGGTTAGAGAGATCAAGAGAGAGATGAGTGTAGAAGAGAGAGAGAGTGATTGTGAAACTGGAAATAATCCTTTTCTTTGTGAAGCGTTTATATATCAAGAGTGAGGTTGCATGGTTATGTGTGGTGCTACCAGTAGCGGATCTTCTCCTTTGAATTTAATGAGCCAGTCTCGTTGCACTTTGTAGTAATGTTTCTCTTATTTTTTTACTTTCATGATGCAGCATAATTTTGCATCGCTTATTGAGACAAAAAACTGATGGTGGTGTACACTTGTTCATGCATGCTGTAGACTCTCGTATCATATCTTATCAAGCAACAACACTTGTAATGCTCACTTCTCCCACTTATAACTACCTCCTCGATCCGCCATTTATTTCGAACATGGGCTTCATGTGAAGATAGCACTTGAGTGGACAAAAATTGTGTTGAGATGTCATGGAAATAATGCCTTCACGTACATGAAAAACAGACTCCAAGTTACACGTCCGGTACTGGCTGCATATGAGGCAAGGACTGAGCAACTTCAGCAAAATCTCCCACTCCAGATAATGGACTTTAGGTCGGCGCAACTCAATGCACATTCAATCAATTGGCATAAACTTTGGCTCAAATGGAAGAGGACATATGATAGAAGAACTTCCATGTTGAGGAGTTCAAGAGATATGACCTATAACTCGTTCAAATTTCCCTTAGAATATGAGCCTTCGTAATTGTTATACGCCTACGCGTTTGCCATAACTCGTGTCAGCTGGATGTGACGTTCTAGATGCTTGACTTCAAGATCTTGTAACTTGCTAACCACAAATCCAAATGTCATATTCTTGGTTCCAATTGGAAGAGGATGTAGGATAGATCAATTTTACATTGGAATTGATTCGATACGGTGTTTGTAACTCTCTAGATATTGCACCAAAGATGGCATGCCACATGTTTGATGAAATGCATGCGCGTGCCCTAGCTTTTGGCCCAGGTTCTTGGCAATACGTATCTTGGCAAGGTCACAACTTTGAGGTATAATTTCTTCCAAACTACACACCCGAAATAAGTGATTCTTTGTCCATTGTATAGGGGGCATAGAAGAGAATATATTGATACCAAACTTGGACCAGAGGGATGCTTGTAGTCTTCTGAATATTGTCTCAAAGATGGTACGCCGTGTGTTTGATAAAATGCATGCGCTGGCGAGAAATCCTGCCCAACAATATGACTTGCACAAGTTATAATTTCCCAACTCCACAACTTGATAACTCATCAACCAAGCTTCCAATGGAAAAGTCTCCAACTACAAAGTTGTTCTCCTCCATGAGAGGAACAACTTTAATGTTGGAAATTTGTCCAAAAAATGTCTTTTGCCACGTGTAATCAGATCTTTAAGTTGACTGCTCACCCAATTCCAAAAGCCTCAAAATTTTTCTAAGTGTTGGAATTTTCTTATTTTTTGGAAATTTTGTCAAACTTTCGATTTCATTGATTTTCTTTGACCGAATTTCAACCAAAAGTCAATATCTGACAGTTGACTCTGATTTTTGGCCAAAAAGTCAACTTTTCTTGATTTTTCTGATTCCAGATGAATTTCCCGATTAATTAGTTTCCGATCTCATTCTCAATCAATCTTCAACTTATTAAACCCACTGAATATTTCTTCAAGCATTTGCATTCTTGTACTCAAAAAAGTCAATTCTTAATTAAATTCTGACCAAAAAGTCAACAGGGTTAACTTTGGTCAAAACCCTAATTTGGAAAGCCTGAAGATCTTGAGGATTGTATTTTTTAATCAAAGCTTTGGCTTGGAGACGATGAAACCCTGATTTTAGGAGGACTTCAATGGGAATGATGCCATACAATCAGAATTCAAATCCTCCCTTATTTTTGATCAGGAATTACTTCTGCAGAAGCTCTTTTCTTATCAATTCTGGATAGTAACCATGATATGGATGAATGTAATGGATGAATGGCCTAGATGAGGTATGCACATGAATGTAAGGTGAAGGCCAATTGGGGAATAAATAAGTGGGCAAATTTTGGGGTGCAACAACTGGTTGCTCAGGGCTATAGTCAGCAAGAAGGTATTGACTATACATAAACCTTTGAACTAGTGGCCAGGTTAGAATCTATTCGCTTATTAATTTCTTTTGCCACTCAGAACAACATCACTCTGTATCAGATGGATGTTAAGAGTGCCTTTTTAAATGGTTATATAGATTAGGAACTATATGTCCACCAACCTCCTGGTTTTGAAGACTCTAAGTCTCCAGAACATGTTTTTAAATTGAAGAAATCATTATATGGCCTGAAGCAAGCTCCTAGAGCTTGGTATGAAATATTAAGTTCTTTCCTTCTGGATTATGGTTTCACTAGAGGAAAAGTGGATACTACTCTCTTTTGTAAAACCTTTAAAAAGGATATTTTAATTTACCAAATTTATGTTGATGATATTATCTTTGGAACCTCTAATGCTACACTTGGAAAGGAGTTTGCTAAGTCTATGCAGGCTGAGTTTGAAATGAGCATGATGGGAGAACTCGAGTACTTCCTTGGGATCCTAATCAATCAAACTTCTGAAGGAACCTATGTTCATCAGACCAAGTATGTGAAAGAACTTCTGAAGAAGTTTAATCTTTCAGAAAGCAAAGAAGCAAAGACTCCTATGCGTCCAACGTGTGTCCTAGGTAAGGATTAGGTAAGTAAGAAGGTAGATCAGAAGCTCTACAGAGGTATGATTGGATCTCTTCTATATCTTACTGCTTCTAGACCTGATATTTTATTCAGTGTTTACCTGTGTGCAAGATTCCAATCAGATCCTAGAGAATCTCACTTAACTGCTGTTAAGAGAATTTTGAGGTATCTGAAAGGTACTACTAATGTTGGTTTAGTCTACAGAAGATCTGAAGAATACAACTTAGTAGGATTCTTGATGCTGATTACGTTGGAGATTGAGTTGAAAGGAAAAGTACTTATGGAAATTGTCAATTTCTTGGAAGTCATCTGATCTCCTGGTACAGCCAGAAGCAAGCTACCATTGCCCTCTCTACAACAGAAGCAGAATATGTTGCTGCTGCTGGATGTAGTACACAGATGCTCTGGATGAAGAGTCAGCTAGATGATTATCAGATATATGAGAGTAACATTCCTATCTTGTATGATAATACTTCTGCTATTTGTTTATCTACGAATCCAATCTTACATTCCAAAGCTAAACATATTGAGATTAAACATCATTTCATTAGGGACTATGTTCAGAAGGGTGTTCTGTCTTTAAACTTTATGGATACAGACCATCAATGGATTGATATCTTTACAAAACCCCTTGCTAAAGATAGGTTTAAGTTCATTCTGAAGAATATCAGTACGGATTTATGCCCAGAATGAAAGGATGAGAAGTTCTGATATATGGATTAGATTTGAAATGATCTTTTTTTTATAATCAGAAGTTATGAACTTGTGATCAATTAGATATTCTGATTCTGTTATTGCTAATGTTTCATATGTCTAAGTTGACTCAATTTCGTTTAAAGCAAAACAGCTGTCACCAGCTATTCCAGAAGATGAACACGTGTTCACTCTAATTGGACAAGCATGCGTGCAGTTGATGAGACGCTGCCCTAGGTAACTGTGCAAATCATTTCAAATATCACGTTTTACCCTAACGTCACTCATCATTAAATGCTAACTGATTCAAACTCTATAATCATGTTCATTCAGAATCATATTGCATATCATTTCAAATTCGTGCCTATATAAACTCATCTCCATATCATTTCATCTTTTTCCATTTTCTTTCATTATTCATTGTCTGTGTTGGTTCGTCTCTCTCTCTCTTTTCATAAACCCTAGTTTCTAAACCCAGTAATCTCAGTGTGCATCAATGGCTTCCTCTTCGAATGTTCAATGCAAGGTATCATCCTCAAACCAAGTTCAACAAAAGAAATCTACAAATCCTCCTTTGAAGTCCTGTTTTATTCCTTATGATGAACTGGAGGTTCTCTGCGAAACAATGGTGGATTTTGAAAATCTCTTGGCTCATGATTTCAATATCAAGACTGGAATGCTAGTGCAAGGATGGTCAAATTTCTTTGAAAGGTTGATTGGACCAGTTTAGCCTTTATTGGTTAAGGAATTCTAGACACATGCTACGGTTACTTCAACTGCCATCATCTCCTTCGTGCTAGGGCATGAAGTTGTTGTGACTGAGAAGCTGATAAGGAAACTGTACAGTCTTGAAGGTATAGATGGAATCACTAGAGCTCTTCGTGGAAGAACTGATTGGGATAGATTTGATCGAGAGTTGTTTTCTTCTGGTGTTGTCTCTCCCTACACTACTGATCTGAAGCCTTCCTACAGAGTATGGCCTAAGATCATTCTGGGATCTCTCTATCACAAAAAATCATCAAGTTCTGCTACCTACATCAATCAAGATCAAAAGTATGTCTTGTTTTGCATTGGAAAAGGCATGAGAGTGAATCTTCCTCACATTCTGTTTTAGCATCTGAAGACAAATGTTGAAGAATCACGGGATGAAGAACGTAAGAAGTATCAGTTTAAAAAGAATACTATTCCTTTTGGAAGAATGATATCTGATATTCTAACTGAAAGTGGTTTGTTAGATACTCTGAGAGCAGCTGGCTTTTCTCAGAACTTTACTGCAATTCGTGGGATTATTCTAAATTCTCAGTCTCTAAAAAGGATGCTTTTGATTGAAAAAATGACCACTCCTCCAAAAGTGTTTCCAGATATTCTTACCAGAAGAACCCCTGTTGTTGGTTTCTCTCATATGTTCAAGGAGGAGCTTGATAAAACTGTCAAGCGTTATCTGAAATCTTGTGTTAAAGCACAAACTTTTGTTGATCCTGTTTGGATTCGTGGAAGAACTCTTCCATCTTTGGATGAGTTAAGAAAGAAGAGAAAGCTGATGAAGAAAAGAAAGAAGCTGAAGTAGAAAAGGAGAATAAAAAGAAAGAAGATGTTGTTGAAAAGAAGAAGCAGAAAAAGAATGATAAGAAGGTTGTTGAGAAGGATGAAGAGAAGAAGAAGAAAAAGAAAGAAGCAGAAAAGAAAGATGAAAAGTTAACTGAGAAGAAGGTTGTTGAGAAGGAAAAAAACGAGGAGAAAACAGAAGAAGCAAGGAAGAAGGAAGATTTAAAAGGAAAGAAGAAGATGGTATATCAGAAGAAGAGGAAGTTTGTTGAAGCTGATTCTGAGAGGCCTCACAAGAAGAAATCTTCAGATGTGTTTATTTCTGAACCTGGTTCTGTACCTTTTTTAAGTTCAAAATCTGTACCAACAGAAGTTCCCCCACTCTCTCAACCAAAAATACAACCACAAAAAGCCCCCTCTAAATCACCTCCAACCACCAAAGTTCTTACCCCTCCTTCTTCACCCAAGACTCAAGGCACTGTGCCTAATCTTGTTTCTGACCATCCCGTTTCTGAACCTATTCTCGAAATCTTACCCCTTCAAACCCTCTTTCCTCCTCACACAAATATCTCAACTTCCCAACCTCCTCCTCATTCAAACTATTCCCTTGTTGCCTCCCCTGTTCCCAATAATGCCACTGCATCAGAATCTCTAAATTCTGAATCTCTAAATGAACTATTTCGTTCCTGCAACTATAAACCTAAACCTCGTCCTGACCCAGCTTTTGTAGTCTTGGACTCTGAGGATCAAGCAGTATCATTGCTTTCTCTTGATAGAGAACCTGAACCCTACTTCATTCTGAAGCTAGACTCCTCAGCCACCAAATTCAAAACCCCTAACCCTGAACAATCTGTTGGTGTGCATTTTGAATTTCATAAGCTTAAGGTACAGACAGGTTTAGAAGCATTGAAGGTTGCAGATAATGCCAGGACGGATTATGTTGCTACCAGAGGTCTCTGGAGAGCTTTCAGAAGGGAGCTTAATTCTGTCTTTCTGAAGCTTCAGAAAGCATGTGAAGCAGAAGCTCCTGGTCCTTCTGGTTTCCTAAGGGACTTTGAAGACAACTATGTCTTTCCCATCAAGAGCTGGAAATCTCTTGAAGAGAAGGAATTTTTTGATGAGCTTGAAAAAGTACATCCTCTTGCTATGGTTGTGTGGAAGCCTCACTACAATGTTCTGACTGGAGACTTTCAGTCCATATTCAACTGGCTTAGGGAGAATCCCTCTGTTAATGCACCAGATATGGTATATCCATGTGTTGAATACCCATCAGAACCAGTTACTCCAACACCTCCACAGAATCTGGCTGACATTCTTCTGGCTCTTGAGAATCCAGATGCTGAGATCCGTGCTCCAGTTTATGCTGAAGATGCTTCTGAATCAGAAGCTGATGCTGAGAATCAAGATGCTGAGACTCATTCTGCTGAGAAATCTCCTGTTAAGGAAAATCAAGATGATGTTCTCATCGTTGATGCAAATGCTGAGAATCCTACTGTCATGGACAATAGCTTTGATGCTTCTTCTGCTGGACCTTCTGTTTGGATAAACACCATGAAGGCTCTTCAACAGAATCAAGCTGATCTTGCTACCCGTCTTGACAAGCATAAGGATACTCACAATGAGTTGAGATCTTTCACGAAGACACAGACGGAAGACACTACTGAGATTAAAAACCTTCTGGCCATGTTAGCTAATAGGCTTGGCCCGTCGTAGTCTGTCTTGGTCTTAGTTGTTTTCGTTTGTTTCTTGCATCTGCTTTGATTTGCATCTATATCCTTTGTACTTCTGATATTTTGTTAATCAATGAAATATTATCTTATTCACTCTATGTGTCTTTTATCATCTGAATCTTTTAATGCTTTTTGATGTTATGACAAAAAGGGGGAGAAACATGATAATTGATTTGGTTTATTATATCAGTTGCTGGGATTAAGTCTCAACATTTCCTAACATTATTCGCAAGTTCTATGTCTTTGAGAATTTTTGCAGGATTGAAGATACTCTGAAAAAGCTCAACATGAGAAGCAAATACATGAGGAAAAGCAGTTCTTTAAAGAAGCATGATCTTGGAAAATCGAAGCTAGCTGAGTGCTGTGAAGCTTCAAGATCAGAAGCAAGAAGAATGTTCTGATATTCTTTTTTAGAATATGCTCTAATACATTTTCTTCTCTTGAATGCTCTGATACATGTTCTTTCTTAAGAATGTTCTGATCCATTCATGCTCTGATAATTTTTGTTTAGTATGCTCTGATAATTTCAAGAATGTTCTGATACAATCAAGCATGCTATGATTCAAGGAGAAATTCAAAGCTCTGAAGTAGTCCTATGGAAGCAAGAAGTAGAAGCTCTGAATATTCTGAAGTTCTAGGCAAAGTGAACGTCTCTGCTGAAATGAAAAATACTTAGGGAATTCTTTTATTTATAAATTCTTCTAGTATTTATTTCAGGGGGAGATTGTTAATCTCAGGGGGAGACATATTCACACACTCTGATTATATGTTTATGCTATATCTGTGTAATTGTCTTTTGTCATCAAATATTCTGATTGCAAATTCATATCAATTATATATGTTTTTGTCATCATCAAAAAGGGGGAGATTGTTAGAACAGGATTTGTTCTGATCAATATTCTTGTTTTGATGATAACATTATATATGAATTTTGTATAAGACAATGTGGTACTCTAATCCTTTACATTTTCCATTTCAGGAAATACATAAAGAGTATGCATAATTCAGCGCTCAGAAGCACTGACCCAGGACATGTGTCAAGCAGAATCAGAACATGGACTATGAAGCATCAGAAGAACATGAAGTCAGAAGCAGAAGCACTGATGTTTTGAACGGTATCACACTCAAGCACTTCAAAGTTAGTAGACAAGAAGATGCTCTGCACTAAGCTGAATGACTCTGATATTCAAACATTGTATCTACAAATCTGAGTTCAGAAGCAAGTACAAGATGACAGGCTATTAAGTTTAATCTCTGACTGACAAAAGGAACGTTAGAAGCTACAAAAGGAAAAGTCAGTAAAAGCAACAAAAGCATGGCTCGAGGTAGTTGACAAAAGTGTGAAACATTAAATGCAACGTTGTGCTATTCACGCAATGCATTAAATGCAACCCAACGGTCATCTTCTCAAACGCCTGTAAATATGGAAGTTCTAATCAGAAGCAGCTAACCAACTATTGTGAAATATACCAAAACGCTGTCAAATTCAAAGCTCACGAACTTCATCCTCAACCTCACAAACTCTTGTAATATTTAGTGAGTGTTAAGCTTAGAACTTAAGAGAAATATCATAGTTGTGATTATAGCTTTTTAAGAAGCAAATTCATACTCTTGCAACATTTATTTTACATTGATTGTAAAAGGTTCCTAGAGTGATCAGTGAGATCAGTAGACTCTAGAAGACTTAGAGGTTATCTAAGTGGTGTATTCCTAGAGTGATCAGGTTGTGATCAGTATACTCTATAAGACTTAGAGGTTATCTAAGTGGAAAACCATTGTAATCAGATTGATTAGTGGATTAAATCCTCAGTTGAGGTAAATCACTTTAAGGGGGTGGACTGGAGTAGTTTCGTTAACAACGAACCAGGATAAAAATAATTGTGTTCATTGTTTTTATCTTAAGAGTTTTTAAAGTCACACTTATTCAAACCCCCCCTTTCTAAGTGTTTTTCTATGCTTCATTAATTAATCAGTAATTTTAATTTCTCCTTAACTCTAATTTTTCTCCCGATTCTCTTCTCACCTCATACTCCAATACTTGACGCATGCTTGTTTTAATTGTAATTATTTAATTGTTCACTTATTTATTTAAATACTAGAAATCAATGTATAGGTTGCAAGGTTTTTTTGTAATAGCTTAGGATTTATTTTCCTCGCACATTTACTTTCCACACATTATAACTGCTATTATTATCTGTTTAGATGTATGGTTTAGGATTGTATGGTAAGATAAAAGTAACCGTTAGATCACTGACTTCAAGATAATATAACTGAAATTAACACACCCTTTTATTGCTCACACACTCACATTTAGGGTTCCCCTCTTGGTTGCCTTCTCGATCAAATAGTCAAGTCCCTTCGAGCGTAGGGATGCCTTTGCCTATGTTGCCTTCAATTCAAAATCACCATGTCCCGATTTAAAGATCATAGTCCCTTCGATGTCACCTTCGGTATAAATGATCTTGTCCCTCGATTAAATGGTGATCGTCCCTTCAAACGCTAAGGTATCTCTACTGGTTGCCTTTATGACTATTCACATCTCATAGGACTTCCTACCCTCTTCATGGTATGGATAGCCACTGTGACGATTCGATGACCCTTCGATGACCCGCACATCCAATGTATAGGACTACATGCCCTTATATGGTATAGATAGTACTATCTGTCATACCCAAAAATTTGCCCATCCCATTTCTCTTATTCAAACTCATATCAAAGTGCAATGCTTAATAACACACCCTCCTAAACCATGGCTCAAGGAATTAGGGTTTTGATTTCTCTGAAGAAAATAAATAAATCAAGGTCTCCAATGGATCTCATATGGCTTATGATGTTTCAAACTATCTCCATGACAAAATTCAGGTCTCAATTCCAAGGATTGACCACTCAATTGCTCAGAAAATCAACAGTCGACTACTTTGACCTAAAAGTCAACTATGGTCAAAGTATAGCCAAAACTCCTGATTTTTTTGTCAACAACATTATTTTGAAGTATCATTCATCATTTGATCAAGGATTGATCATGATTCATCAAGAAAAGATCAGAAATCAACAAAACCAAAAGTTTCTGAATTAGGGTTTTCTATAGGAGAAAGTCAACTGAACTTTGAACAGCCATACCTCTCACATGGAACATCAGAAATTTTCCATCCAAAGCTCATTTTGAAGGAAATTGAATTCTCTACAATTTTTTCTCTCACAAGCCAAGTCTATAAATGCTTCATTTGAGATATTTGGATCAAAAGATTATAGGTCCTTTTTGAAAGTCAACCAAAAGCAGTTTTTTGTCAAAGCCAATATTATCAAGATAAAATCCTCAAATGGAAAAAAGCTTACAAAGTGGCTTGTAGAGGACATCTTGAGGTTTCCAAAAAGTCCTAGAACTCCTCCATACCTTAAAAATTGAGGGAGATATGCCTTGTCAAAGTTGGACAACTTTGAGAAGAAAAATGTGAAGTAAAAGGGTTCAAAATGAATTTCTTTGCAAAGAGGCCCAACTTTTTATGGCCCAAACTTGATCCTCAAGTTACCCAAGACTCCAAACTCAATTCCCACGAATTTTGGATTTTTATTTAATTTTATATGAATTTTTTATCATTTAAAAGTGATAATTAATCATGGAAAATCAAATATTTGGCTAAGGATCTTATTCTAATCATATTCAAACATCATTTAAGGCATATTACCAATATAATTTCTTGCTCTACAAGATTGATTGGAAGATATTGAGAATTGGCCAATTTTAGAAGCTTTTACAAACAAATTTCCAATCAAATTTTTTCCATGGCAAATCAAAGATTCACTAAGATTTTCTCTACTTTTATAACCCTAATTCATTCCATTATATATACATGTTCATTCTAGACCCTAAGGACGGATTTTGGCAGCCATAAGAACCTTACCCGAGTGCATTCAAGTGGAGAAAAAATTGAAATTCGTTTTGGAGTTTGAGATTGATTCAAAGAATTCTGAATGCATAGACACGTTCCTTGAAGTTCCTTGATCGAGCCCAAAGCCTTTGCACACGCTAACAGGTTCTTGTTCACAAATGCATAGCATATATTTACATGGTTCTTGATTTTTTCGATTTCATCAATTCATGCATAATTAATGTAATTTGATTGTATACATGTGCTTATCTTGGTGCTGTGATAGTTTCTGTTTGGTTTGATTGTTGTTTGAACGTACGTATAAAGATCTGCCATTGTTAGGGTTAAAGAACTCGAATTGGGATTTTCTTTGTTAGGCAAAATTAGGATCGATAGCAAGTACCATGACGATCGTGAGGCCTGGACGATCAGGATGAGGGGGTCGCGCCAAATTTATTCTGTGTATGTAGCGTTTTTTGATTTGCAGGTAAAGCAGCTACGAACCAAAATTGTAGCAAAGTCGTAGCAAAATTTGCAGGCTTCACTCGCAAGGAAGATGACTGCGTGTCATCACGAGATTGGCCCGTTCAAAAATCAGAAGGGCGCGCGCTTAATTATGGCCTTCTTGGATCCCGTGCTTCTCACCCTCACGCATACGGTGCGACCTTGTGTTATCAACCATCAGATCCTGCCACTTGGAGATCCAACGATCACAGGACGCAGGCGCACCATGGTCATCATACGCTTGCCCACACTGGATCGCAAGCTAAGTTTTCTAATTTATTTTTATTTTTATTTATTCAACACTAATTATATTTAATTTATCTTTTATATAAAACTTCTTTTAATTTCTTTTTTTTTATATATAAAATTATAATCATTTTATTTCTAATAATAGTTATTTTATAATTAAATAATTACTTTGATTTAATTATTAAAATTTTTTATTTGATTTAAAAGATTAATTAATTTAATTTGGTTGGTTTAATTGTTTAAATTAGGTTAATATTTTCATTAATTGATTAAAATACTTACTAGGGTTAGACAATTTAGTCGGAAATTTATTTTTGCCGATTTAATTAATTAGGTTGAAAACCAATAATTAATTAATTTGGTTTTTATTTATTTTATTAACCATAGTTAACTTGTGCCCTAATCAGGGTTTGCGAGGTTTGTCGTTAGATCATTCATACACTAAAAATTCCTTTTCTTTGTGCAAATTTTCAGGGTCAATCAAGATCCTCCGATTACGCGCCATATCAATCGAAAATCTAAGTTTCTGAATCCTTATTTTATTTAATATTATCTTACTTTTTTATTTTGCCCTTTTGCCTAAGATTAGGGTTTGCCTTAAATAGTCAATGAATTACTCCTACACTCACCCCTATTTTTTGCCTTCATTGATTTTCAGGGTCAACCAACCTGTCAAAGCTCAAAACTTCGGTAACCCTAAACTTGATTCTTCTTTAATTATTACTTGTGTTTAACCCATTGTTTTATGGGGTTATATTATTGCTTTTCCCCCTTTCCCATGGCTACATTTTGTAACTGCTCCTAGGTTGTATTGTTTGGCCTTGAAGGCACTTAAATTGCTATTATAACTGTGTGGTTAGTAATTCTAGGGAGTGCAACCTCGAATTGAACTTAGAATAACTAATTTACAAGATAATTATCTGAATTGAATCACGTGATTTTGCACCCACACACCTTTTATGGTAATCCCTTTTGTTGCCTGTTGCCTTATTGCCTTTTCAGTGCAGAATAGTCAAGTCCCTCGGATACGAGAACGCCTCAGCAAATGTTGCCCTCAGTTCATTCTCATCACAAAAGATCATAAGTCCCAATGATGCCGCCTTCGGTTCGGTTATATGATCTCGTACCTCGAGGTTGCCTACAAAGTTGATGTGATAGTCCCTTTCGATTGCTGAGGTGTCCTCTTGGTTGCCTAATAATGACTATTCTTATCCTTCCCTTAGACTACCTGCCCTCTCTATGGCAGGGACAGTCTTATGGCGAACGATAACTACGACGACCCTTCAACCTCCAAATAAGGTAATTAGCTCCTAATTGCTTGCTCTGGTTTAAATCCTTTTCTACTCCTTTCTCAAAAAACCTTCAAAAAGCTACGCTTATTTACAAGCTAAATTCTTATTTCATTTTTAAACATTTTCAAAACATATCAAAGTGAGCTAAGCAATTAAGAGCCCATGGAAAAACATGGATGCAAATGGTGCCTTACACCTTCCCTTTGTATAAATTACCCCCCGAACTCAAATTTCTTTTAAAGGTTTTTTTTCCGTTCTTTTAGCCTTTCTATAAATTGGATAAAATAAAAGTCGGTGGCGACTCTTGCTTACCGCGACATTTCATTAAAGTCTATTAACCGTATTACAGAACTGGCGACTCTGCTGGGGATTTTTTGAATAAAAGAGGGGTTACCTTAAAAGTTTAGGATCACTTAAATGTTTTCTATTGTTTGCTTTTCTTGATTTATTTTTCAGGGACGCTTTGGGAAATAAATGAAGGACGAATCCTACACCCGGATTCAAGTACACTTAAGATAGGAGTGGCATAGTCATGGCGACCTCTTTCACATATGTGGGAGATGAGTCAATATGAAGTTCACGCGTGAGTTAGGACTCCATAGCTATATGCACACCTTTCTCAAATGAGGGAGGTCTATGTATGTGCCTGTGGGTGCGCAGGAGCTCAATGACCTTTAGTCACCTTTAACCCATCTTGGCCTTTAGGAACGTAGTGGGGGGACTACTCTTGACAAATTTTGAGAACCTAGTCGCTACCCGATACTACAATTCAGATAGGTTCTTTCTCAAAGTATAAATGCATGATGCAAATGTATCATGTCCGAGGGTGCTTTAGAAGGGCTGACAATTCTGAATAACTGGTAGAACCCGTTGTTGATTTCATCTTATCCGTAGAAGTACCTTTGGGAAGGGCACCTGATCATACTCCATGCAAGCCTTAAGCCAAAAATTGTGTGATTTGTGTGGATTTGTTTTTCTGTGATGCATCATGCATACATGCATTCATAACATGGCTAACCCATTTCAAGGAGAAAAAGGTTTTTTTTAACCATACTTTGTTTTGTAGGTTATCTGAAAATGGAAATCCTAATCCGTAAGCCTTTCTTTCTCAACTTCAAGAAAGTACCTACTACACTAAAGCTCTTATGTGATGATATTACTGGTTCTCTCGTCCTCACCGAGCCTCTCAACAAACTGATAAGTTTGATGCGAACCGAAGTGGATGAAGCTCTCCTCAATTCCATGATGCAGTTTTATGATCCTCTTACTCATTGTTTTATTTATAGAGATTTTCAGTTGGTACCAACATTGGAAGAGTTTTCTCACACAATGGACATCCCCATACCTGATCAAATTCCTTACACTGGTGAGGAAGGAGGTCCTAAGTTGGAAGACATTGCTGCTGCTTTACACTTACCAAGGGCGGAAATTAACAAGGTTTGGACTAATAGAAGAGACTATTCTGGGATACCTGTGGATTTCTTATACGAGAAGGCCAAGATTTTTGCTGAAGTCTTAAGCATGGATGCTTTGGAAAGTGTTCTAACGTTGCTGATATATGGACAAGTTTTGTTTCACCGTTGCGACAAAGTTGTTGATAGGGCTGCTATTAAGATCTTCCTTAGCAAGAATCCTGTTCCCACTCTACTTGGTGATTTGTTGCATTCCATCAATGCTAGAGTATCAAAAAGACAAGGTTGTGTTCTCGGATGTATTCCTCTTCTGCACAAGTAGTTTATTTCGCACTTGCCTGGATCAGTGATAAGGAATGAAGAAGGTTTGACTTGGATTCAGAGAATTATGAAGTTTTCTTATGATGACATCATCTGGCATCAAAAAGAGTTCGAGGGAATCCAGTTATTTGATCGTTGCGGAGAATTCCCTAATGTGCCTCTTCTTGGTACCCGAGGGGGAATCACTTATAATCCTATCCTTGCTCGACATCAATTTGGTTTTGCTTTGAAAGATAGGCCACGTTCCATATATCTTAGTGCGGAAAATTTCGACTACGATTCCGATACAACCGAGAAAAAAGGCCGCTTCATTAAAGCTTGGTACGAGGTAAAAAAGGTGGGTATAAGAGATTTGGGATTAGGAAACTATACTCCTTTAGACCTCTATTTTAGATGGATTTACGATCGAGTCGTTGAGTTTGGAATACCATATCCATCTGACACACCTGTAGTTCCAAGGACTACTCCTCCAGTCATTCCTGTAGAGGTGGAGCCTTATGTACCCGCTCCGGACGAAGACCTTGTTGCCACTGTTGCTCACTTGAGACAAGAAAAAGCTGATCTTGAAAAGCGCTTACATGAGGTTGAGGCTGAAAAGGCAGTGTTAGTGTCTGATGCTAAAGAGCGAGACAATATGCTTAACTATTTCTCCCGTAAATGGAGGATCGAAGATTTTATCTCCCCAGATCAAATACTTTCATGGGAACAAGAGATTGATAGGCTTGTTCAGGAAAGGAACAAAATGATCAAAGCTCATAAGGAAGAGATCAGGAGTTTGAAGAGGAAGCGCCGACTTGAAGACTGATTTCTTTTTATTTTATTTTATTATTTTCAGTACCTTTTGATGTAATTATAAAACTTATAATATATTGGTTTTCAGTTGAGTTATTAATTTATTTTGCTTCTATTTTCTTTCTTTAAATGTGTTAAAAAGCCTTTAAACTCCTTAAAAACATTGCATACGCATAATCATACCATTCATAGACATTACATCACAGGTTTTATAAAGCAAATATCTCATCTTTCCGCTGTTTATTTCAGTGAGAAAATGGATCTTGAACAATCTGTCAAAAATCTCCAAGCTCAGAATGCTGAGTTCCAAGCTCTGATTCTGAATTTGTTCCTCATGACTAAGAATAAGAAAGCTAAGAAACCTAAAGGTGTTCTCAACCTGGGAAGAAGATTCAAGGGCCCTCCCAGAAAGGCGGAAGAAGTTGAAATTCCCAAAGACGAGGAAGAAGAAGATGATGATATCAGTGTTAAGACCAATGCTGGAAGTAACGTAGGCTCTGCTAATCAAGATGAGAAAGAAGAAGACTATTTCCATGAAGAAGACTATGCTGATGAGAAGTACAGGCTATTAGAGGAACGATTGAGAAATATGGAAATTCAGAAGGTACCTGGGCTGGATTTCGAAGAGCTGGGGCGCATTCCTGGAGTTGTTATTCCTCCAAAGTTCAAGACTCCAACTTTTGCTAAATATGATGGATTTTCTTGTCCTAAGATGCATCTGCGATCATATGTGAGAAATATTCAACCTCACACTGAAGACAAAAGACTATGGATTCATTTCTTCTAAGAAAGTTTGTCTGGAACTCAACTGGAATGGTATTATCAGCTGGAGAGTGCTAGCATCCGCACCTGGGAGGACATGGCTGCTGCTTTCTACAAGCAATATCAATACAACGCTGACCTTGCACCAACTCGCATGCAATTACAAAACATGTCTATGGGACCTAAGGAAAGTTTCAAGGAGTATGCTCAATAGTGGAGAGATCTAGCTGGAAGAGTTCAACCTTCTTTGACTGATAGGGAATTGGTGGACATGTTCATGGGCACACTAACTGGGCCATTCTATAGTCTGGAGAACCTGCTGGGTAGTTCCTCGTTTGGTTTCACTGATCTCATATTGACTGGAGAACGTGTCGAGAGTGGAATTCGAAGTGGGAAGATTCAAGTATGCGCCACTTTTGGTACTACCAAGAAGCCATACCATGGAAGGAACGGGTCTAATGCTGTTCATAGTCAGAGGGGCCGTAGTAAGAATGATCAGAATCAGTCTGTTGGAGCCGTTCTAATCTCTACACCAACATCTCAACAAACTCCCAGACAAGGGTATCAGCGTAGGTCAGACGCACCTAGAAGGCAATTCACTAAGATCAACATGCCTTTATCTCAAGCTCTGCAACATCTCTTAAAGGCCAATTTGATCACTATAAGAGATCCTCCGAAGAATGTCACTACTGCGTCTCCAAACTATGATCTTAATGTAAAATGTGTGTACCACTCAATGGTGATAACCGCTGGGCATTGAAAAATAAGATTCAAGACATGATAGATGCTGGTGAAATCGAGTTTGACCCACCGGAAACTCTGAATGTCATTACTGCCCCCATGCCAAAACATGACAAGGCTGTTAACGCTATCATAGACACGGTCCATGTCTACAATGTGAGAGATCAGTCAACTCCTCTCCCTGACATCAAGAGAAAGCTGCTGCAAGCTGGTTTATTTTCAGGGTGCGACCCAGGTTGTTATTATTGTGCATCCCAGCCCAATGGTTATGAGAATATGAAAAGAGGAATTCAAGGCTGGATGGATCGTCGCACTATCAGATTTGAAAAGATTCCTTCTATAGAGAATTCGTGCGAAGTTTTCTCCCGTGGCTTGAAGAATGAAGACGTGTCGGTAATTTCCAAAGCTCCGTTGAAGATCCCACCTAAAGCTCCATTCAGGATTTCTGCTGAACCCCGTGTGGCTCTTGTGATCATCACTAAACCTGGTCCAATCCGATATTCTTCTGATAAGGCTATCCCTTGGAACTATGGTGCCGAGGTCTATATTCAGGGGGTTAAACAAGAGCTGGTATCCGACAAGGTTGTTGAAGACGTTAATCCTGATGTGGGTAATATTGCTGGAACTAGTAGAGTGACAAGAAGCGGAAGAGTGTTTTCTCCATAAATCTCTCCGAACAATGCTGCACCTGCTAGTACCCCTACTCCTAATCAAAATGCTGATACTCGAGGTAAAGGACCGTTGCATGAACCTGTCCAGACACCAATTGAGACTATTACTGAAAATCCATCTTCTGAAGAAGCCAATGAGTTCTTGAAGATCATCCGGAAAAGTGATTATGACATTGTTGAACAGATGGGGCATACTCCTTCCAAGATCTCTATGCTATCACTCCTAAGTTGTTCCAAGACTCACGCCAAAGCTATGATGAAGATTCTAGAGGCTGCCCATGTGCCACAAGAGATTTCTGTCACTCAACTAGAGAATTCTATTGCAAATCTGACGACAAACAACTACCTTGGGTTTTTTGATGCTGATCTAAGTCCCAGTGGAAAGAATCATAACAAGGCGCTGCACATTTCCATTGAATATGGGGGCACCACTCTGGCCCACGTATTAGTTGACAATGGTTCATCTCTGAATGTGCTACCCATGTTGGTATTGGACAAACTCAACCCCGAAGGAATCGTGCTGAAATCCAGTGATGTGATAGTGAAAGCTTTCGACAGTTCAATGAGTACGATATATGGTGAAGTGGAGCTCCCAATCAGAGTAGGTTCTCATACTTTCAACACCGTGTTCTATGTGATGGAAATCCATCCCGCTTATTCCTGTCTGCTTGGACGCCCTTGGATATATGGGGCAAATACTGTGACTTCGACTCTGCATCAAAAACTGAAATATCCAGCAAAAGGCAAGATTGTCACTGTGTATGGCGAGGAAGAATACACAGTGAGCTTCATAGAAGAGACCAGGTATGTTGAGTTCACTGGAGAAGCTTTTGAATCTCCCCGCCAAGCGTTTGAATTGGTCCCTCAGGTGGTTCCCGAGACTAAGCCTATCCATGCTGTTCCTAAAGTTACTAGAATTCCTCCTACAATGGCTTCTCTAAACGATGCTAGGGCTGTGGTAGAAGAAGGTGGCTGTACTATCTGGGGGCAACTCCTTGATATTCCGTACAATTCCAACAAGTGGGGTTTAGGCTGCACTGCTAAAGATCAGAACGGAGAACGACGTTCTCGTCCAGAAGGTTTGAAGTATCGTTTCATCAGCAAAAGGGTCAATGCCATTGGAGAAGATGAAGATAATTGCAACCTGGACAAGTGGATCTTTCCTACATCAGACAAAGGGCTGGGCAACTGGAAGACTGAAGACATTGTCTCTATCTCCTATAATTAGGAGTAATTTCCGTTCTTAGTTTTGTTTTGCTTTCTTTTATGTTTCCCAATTTTAATTTCTGTATCTCAATAAACAATAAACTTTAAAGCCGTGTGTCTTGCCCGGGGCACAATGGTCCATTATTAGGGCTTGTCATTTCATAAGCATATTTTCATTCAATAAAGCATTGGACGTTTCATATTCAAAACTGTGTGTTGGCTTTTATTTTCTTTACTTTTCTATAGCTATGTGTTCTTACACACACACACATAATACACTGCAGATCCATATCCACTATGGATCCTATTGATAACGACTCTGCTATTGCTAAATATGACTTTGAAAATCCGATCTACCAAGCTGAGGATGAAGGTGAGGAAGATTGCGAAGTGCCCAGAGAACTCGCCAGATTACTAGAGCAAGAAGAAAAGACTATACAGCCGCACGAAGAGCCAATTGAGATCGTGAATATAGATACTGACGAAGAAAATAAAGAAATCAATATAGGGGCCGGACTAGAGGATGTTGTCAAATAGAGATTAATCCAGATGTTATGAGACAATGTTGAGATATTTGCTTAGTCCTACGAAGATATGCCTGGGCTCGATACTGATATTGTGGTTCACCGTCTACCTATCAAAGAAAACAGTCCTCCGGTTAAACAGAAGTTACGAAGAAGCAGACCTGACATGGCTCAAAAGATCAAAGAAGAGGTTGAGAAACAGTTCAATGTCGGCTTCTTGAAAGTTGTGAGTTATCCACCGTGGATCGCCAATATAGTACCGGTACCTAAGAAGGACAGAAAGGTCAGAATGTGCGTAGACTACAGAGATTTGAATCGAGCAAGTCCTAAAGATGATTTTCCCCTACCACATATTGATATCCTAGTTGACAGTACTGCGTAATGCAAAGTGTTTTCCTTCATGGATGGTTTCTCAAGTTACAATCAGATTAAGATGGCACCCAAAGACATGGAAAAGACGACTTTCACTTCTCCTTGGGGCACCTTCTGTTACAAAGTCATGCCATTCGGGTTGAAGAACGCAGGGGCAACGTATCAGCGTGCAATGGTAGCTCTGTTCCATGATATGATTCATAAAGAGATAGAGGTCTATGTTGATGATATGATTTCAAAGTCCAACACTGAATAAGAACATCTGGTCCACTTGCAGAAGTTGTTTGATAGGTTGAAGAAATACAAGTTAAGACTGAATCCGAACAAGTGTACTTTTGGCGTGAGGTCTGGTAAGCTACTAGGGTTCGTGGTTAGCAGTAAAGGTATTGAAGTCGGCCCTGCGAAAGTAAAAGCCATACAAGAAATGCCGGTTCTACGGAATGAGAAAGAAGTTAGAGGATTCTTGGGATGTTTGAACTACATTGCCAGGTTTATTTCCCATCTGACCGCCACTTGTGAGCCGATCTTCAAGTTACTGAGGAAAGGTCAAGTAGTGAAATGGAATGACTAATGTCAAGAAGCCTTTGACAAGATCAAGAAGTACCTTCAAGAACCTCCAATTATGATACCACCGGTTGAAGGAAGGCCTCTAATTATGTACTTAATAGTGTTGGAGAACTCAATGGGGTGTGTACTGGGGCAACATGACGAGTCTGGTCGAAAAGAGCATGCAATATACTACCTTAGCAAAAAGTTTACCGACTGTGAAACAAGATACTCACTGCGCGAGAAAATTTGATGTGCTTTGGCATGGGCTGCTCGCCGACTGAGATAGTATATGTTGAACCATACCACTTTATTGATCTATAGAATGGATCCTATCAAGTATGTGTTTGAAAAACCCGCTCTCTCTGGACGAATAGCAAGGTGGCAAATGATACTAACAGAATACGACATTCAGTATACAACACAGAAAGCAATCAAAGGAAGCGTGTTGGCAGACCACTTGGCCCAACAAGCTGTAGACGATTATCAATCCATGAGTTTTAAATTCCCAGATGAAGATATTATGCTTTTTACTGATTACGAACAACCTGGTCCGGATGAAGGATCTGAACCAGGATCCTGATGGACCATGGTTTTTGACTGAGCTTCGAATGCACTTGGTAATGGTATTAGCGCTATGATTATCTCTCCAACAGGTGGACACACCCCGTTCACAGCAAGATTATGTTTCAATTGTACCAACAATATGGCTGAGTATGAAGCATGTATCTTAGGTCTCAGAGCTGCTATTGACTTAAGAATCAAGTTCTTGGAAGTATATGGGGATTCAGCCCTAGTAATTAGTCAGATAAAAGGAGAATGGGATACAAAGCATCCTAATCTCATGCCTTACAAGGATTTGGTGTTATCTTTGATTCCTCGCTTCGAAGAGATTACGTTTGAACACATTCCCCGAGAGGAGAATCAATTCGCAAACGCATTAGCTACTATGCAATTTATGTTCAAGGTTAGATGGGACAATGAGGCTCCTATAGTTATTATTGAAAGACACAACGAACCGGCATACAGTTACGAGATAGCTACTGACGAGGTCGAAGAAAAACCTTGGTTTCATGAAGTAAAAAGATATCTTGTAGCTCAGGAGTACCCTGAAGGGGAATCTATCAATGACAAGAAGTTCTTGAGAAGATTTGCTTCAAAATTCTTCCTGAGTAATGGTACCCTATACAAGCACAATCACGATTCAACTCTGCTTCGTTGTGTGAACAAGAAGGAAGCAGAAGAGATTATGGAAGATATGCATGACGGTATCTTTGGAACTCACCCTAGTGGGCATACTATGGCTAAAAAGATCTTGAGAGCGGGTTACTACTGGTCCATTATGGAAACTGACTGCCATCAGCATTCCAGAACTTGTCATAAGTGTCAGATCTATGCTGACAAAGTACACGTACCTCCAGTTCCACTGAATGTTCTTACTGCTCCTTGGCCTTATGCAATGTGGGGCATTGATATGATCGGGGATATCAAACCTACTGCTTCTAACGGACATCGCTTCATCCTTGTGGCCATTGATTACTTCACAAAATGGGTAGAAGCTGCTTCATTTGCTTCCGTTACTAAGAATGTGGTGGCCCGATTCATTAAGCATACCCTCATCTGTCGGAATGACATCCCCGAAAGGATTATCACAGACAATGGTACCAACTTAAGCATACCAGACTGGTGACTTGGTTATAAAGCGAATTATTCTACCACAAGGAGATCCTAGGGGCAAGTGGACTCCCACATATGAAGGACCATTCGTAATCAAGAAGATATTCTCTGGAGGAGCAATGATATTCACTACTATGGATGGTGATGACTTTCCACACCCTGTGAACGCAAACATAGTCAAAAAATACTACGCATAAATAAGACCCGCTAGGTCGACGTACCTAGGCAAAAATAAGGGCATCCCGGCGAACCAAAAGGGTTCGGGCAAAAATTAGAGATATATATAAAAAAAATTGTACACCCGGCAAGTTGAAAACCCGAAAGGGCGTCTTGGGCAAAAAAGGGTATCCTGGTAGGCTGAAAACTTGAAAGGGCAGCCTAGGAAAAAGTTAAGGATTAAAGCGTACGACTATGTCTCGCTCTGATCTTCTATCATTCGGCTCTATTAGCAAGATCAAGTTCAAAGGGCACGGACCGATTCAATCATCTTTCTCCAACAAGCAAGGGATGAGATGCTCGAAGACATAATAGCAATAGACGAATTGAAATTCAATAGGATTGTTTCCACATAGCTATTTTTCTTTTTTTTTACTTTGCATCTTTTTAGAAAAACACACAAATGTTCTCATATTATTTTGCCTATTCATGGCTCTTTCTTAATACAAGTCACTTTTCTTTTCTACTCTCCCGAGTATTTCTTTCTTTCGAATGCGCAAACGTCCAATGATAATATCGAATGAACATATGCATATGAACATTATTAACATTTATCTTTTCCTTTGCAAAATACCTGTATGTTCGTAAAAGACAGGAAAGGCAATAAGACAATGTCTAAGTAACCCAGAGGTTCTCCCTCAAAGTGAGTAGTCTGGAGGGATCCCCACAGAGTAATCATCAAAAGTCCTCTTCCCAACAGAGATTCAATCCCCCAACGGAGTTTACATCTTCGATAGTGTCGATTCTCCGATACATCTCTGTCTTCCAAGCAGGGTCATTCAACTCTCTTATCCCCAGTCAGGGTACATCAAGATTAATCGTTCAAATGACTCTCATCCCCAAGCAAAAATCATAAATCCCCATCTGAGCATCTTCAAAACAAGACCAAACATCAAAATCACAATGACATAGAGATTTATTTTCTCAATCGAGATCCTTCAGATAGAATAAAACATGTTCATGCATCATATATCATACACATATCCATACATTGCACATAATGTCTCATGATAAACTCATGCACAACATACAAGTTTCTCATTTATTTTGAGAAACTCATCACATAATACATGTATCATGACATTGCATAGAGATAAACTTTACCTTTTTCAGGACACAGGTACAAGCAAATAAACAACATCTCAGATCTAATTCAGTTACTACGAACGGTACTGACACGGTCAACTCTCAAAGATCTAATTCCATCATCAGGAACAATGTGGACATGATTAACTTTCCAATGTCTAATTCGGTTACTACGAACGGTGTTGACACGACACAAGATCTAATTCAGTTACTACAAACGGTGCTGACACGATCAACATTCAAAGATCTAATTCTATCATCACGAACGGTGTAGACACGATCATCTCTCCAAGTCTAAATCAGTCACTACAAACGGTGCTGACACGGCAAACTTCCAAAGATCTAATTCAGCTACTACGAACGGTACTGACACGATCAACCTTCAAAGTCTAATTCAGTTACTATGAACGGTGCTGACACGACACAAGATCTAATTCAGTTACTACGAACGGTACTGAAACGATCGACCTTCAAAGATCTAATTCTATCATCACGAACGGTGTAGACACGACCAACTTTTCCAAAGTCTAATTCAGACACTACGAACGGTGCTGACACGACTAACCTTCACCAACTATTTCTCAACACTTCAAGTTCAGATATGGTCTAACGTAGGACTCGTTCTAAATTTCAAAACTTATCAAGACAAGTGGCATCTTAAAGCCCACTTCATATCCCAAATATCCGGATGGCATCTCTAAGCCTGTCCCCGATGGTACAAATTTCTAGGTACTCTACTTTTCAATCCTCTTCTGCCTTCAGATACCGACTGGCATACAAACCACTCTACATCTTCATGTTTAAGAAAATTGAACAGGGGAAGCTGTCATACCCCAAAATTTACCCGTCCCATTTCTCTTATTCAAACTCATAACAAAGTGCAATGCTCAATAACACACCCTCCTAAACCATGGCTCAAGGAATTAGGGTTTTGATTTCTCTGAAGAAAATCAATAAATCAAGGTCTCCAATGGATCTCATATAGCTTATGATGTTTCAAACTATCTCCATGACAAAATCCAGGTCTCAATTTCAAGGATTGACCACCCAATTGCTCAGAAAGTCAACAGTCGACTAGTTTGACCTAAAAGTCAACTGTGGTCAAAGTACAGCCAAAATTCTTGATTTTTTTGTCAACAACCTTATTTTGAAGTATCATTCATCAATTGATCAAGGATTGATCATGATTCATCAAGAAAAGATCAGAAATCAACAAAACCAAAAGTTTCTAAGTTAGGGTTTTTTATAGGAGAAAGTAAAATAAACTTTGACCAGCCATAACTCTCACATGGAACATCAGAAATTTCCCATTCAAAGCTCATTTTGAATGAAATTCAATTCCCTACAATTTTGTATCTCACAAGCCAAGTCTAAAAATGCTTTATTTGAGAGATATGGATCAAAAGATTATAGGTCATTTTTGAAAGTCAACCAAAAGCAGTTTTTTGTCAAAGCCACTATTATCAAGATAAAATCCTCAAATGGAAAAAAGATTCCAAAGTGGCTTGTAGAGGACATCTAGAGGTTTGCAAAAAGTCGTAGAACTCCTCCATACCTTAAAAATTGAGGGAGATATGCTTTGTCAAAGTTGGACAATTTTGAGAAGAAAAATGTGAAGTAAAAGGGTTCAAAATGAATTTCTTTGCATAACCCATACTTTGTGTGTGGCAATTCGAATGATTGTCACTCTTGTAGAATTACACCCCGACTTTTGGCCTGAGGGAACCATGTAGTTCTTATGCCCCAAGTAACAATACCTCTTTCAAAGTCCAATGTTTACTGGCATCATCTAATAGAGTCTGGTCATCACCAGTCTTCTCTTTGTACTTACTTTTTGTGAGCCCCCTTACTGCCTTCTTGCAAGTTTGCCTTGGTTATTTTCCTGTATGTTGCGTGCACATTAGAGTGCGAATGAGGGTGAGCATTCAACCCATCTCATTTCTCGATCATTTGGATAACCATACTTGGTGTGTGGCAATTCGAATGATTGCCACTCTTGAAGAGTTACACCCCGCCATTGGCCTGTGGGATTCATGTAGCTCTTGCACTCCGCAAGCATCTATGCTTTCTTGAAAGTCCAATGTTTATTGGTGCCCCTTAATTGAGTCTAGTTATTACTAGTCTTCTTGCAGTCAAGTCCAATGATTATTGACATCGCTTTCAAATCCAGTGTTCATTAACATCCCTAGTAGAGTATAGTCATTATTGGTCTTCTTCAGTCAAGTCTAATGATTATTGGCATCTCTTTCAAGTCTCGTGATTATGGGCGTCTCTTGGTCAGGTCTAGTATTGATTAGGCCTCCTCGTTCAAGTCCGATGGTTATCGGCATACATCTAGTGAGTTTTCTAACCCTCGTGTTGTGAATCCTTTGCTTTCCGACCTTCGAGTCATTAGTTTTCCAACCCTTGTGTTGTGAATCCTTTGCTTTCCAACCCTCGAGTCATCAGTTTTCTAACCCTCGTGTTGTGAATCCTTTGCTTTCCGACCTTCGAGTCATTAGTTTTCCAACCCTTGTGTTGTGAATCCTTTGCTTTCCGACCCTCGAGTCATCCGTTTTCCCACCCTCATGTTGTCCGACCTTCGAGTCGTCAGTTTTCCAACCCTCGTGTTGTGAATCCTTTACTTTCCGACCCTCGAGTCATCAGTTTTTCAACCCTCGTGTTGTGAATCCTTTTCTTTCCAACCCTCGAGTCGTCAGTTTTCCAACCCTCGTGTTGTGAATCCTTTGCTTTTCGACCCCCGAGTCTTCAGTTTTTCAACCCTCATGTTGTGAATCTTTGTCTTTTCGGCCGTAGAGTCGTTAGTTCCCGACTTACGAGTCATAAGTGTCCCAACCCTTGTGTTGTGGATGTGTGTCATATACTCGCCAGAAAAAGTGTCATGACAAATCAATCTCTTGCACCTGCCTGTTGCATATAGGCATCATCAATTCTTCTTTCCTTCGAGGAAATCCTACGGGAATATCATACTGTAACGTGTCGAAGCTTGTTAAGCGGAGGCATCCAAAAAAAAAACATCTATTTATTACTTGGGGTGCAAATTTTTTGGTACTTTGGTATTTAATCTTATTCTACCTCGAATGTTTGAAAGGCTAACGCCAATCTCACCTTCAGGTTTAAGGCAATTAAATAGGGGCAGCTGTTGCACCCCAAAATTTGCCCATCTATTTATTTCTAACTGGCTTAGGCTTCTCATCCATCTGCATTTATCCATTAGGGCATGAATATAACTCATGCATCATTAACATCTAAAAACACGGGATCAGGGAGCGTGGAATGAATTGAGGTTTTGCATAGATGTTGGCACAAGGTTATTTATTTCTTCAAAAAGGGTGTCTTGCACTTGATCAAAGGATGTTGAGGGCTCAGTCATTCAAAGATTTCTTGATCAGATGGATTTCTTGGCTTAGGGTTATTTCCCTATGTACGTGGTGATCTCTTGGATTTCTTTATTCAGCTTCTTGAGTTCATGTGCACTTGGTCAGGGGACTTTGCTATGGTTCCATGGTTTGGCCTAGAACGTTGACTCATTTGGATGAATTAATCACACTACAAGCGTTGGTCTGATTCATCCAAATGTATCTTCATGTTACCAATACAAACACTTGAAGAAAGTGGAGGCATATTTAAATTTGAAAGAGAAAGGGACTTGAAGCATTCAAGGGATCACAATTTGACTTTGTTTCAATCGTTGGTTGCACCATAGGTCCATTAAAATATAGAGGGACCATTTCAAAATCCATTACAAGAGCATTACACTAAGGTGGAAAGGACTTGGAAAATCAAAGAATGGAGGGAAATTTCTCATTACTTGAAAAATGAGACAAAAAATATCAAATATCATTTCAAGTTTCCGCAAGGTTACATGTTTGTAACAATTTCATTACCATTACAACTTCAATCATTCCCATTACATCAAATTCCTTAATTCTAAAATTCCTAAGCCTATGTTCTTCTTTGATCCTAAAACTTCATGCTGATCTTCTTCCAAACTTGGCCAAAGCTTTACTCACAAATTGTTTCCATGAACTTACAGCCAGCCCTGTACACACATTGACAAATCAGACTCAGTTCACATTAAAACCATACAGTTCAACATACATTCATACAATAGACCTGCAACATTCAGATTCAACAATTGTCAACCACACAGTGTCAGCATCATTCAATAAAACCCATACAGTTCATATGTTAACTGTACATACTTACCATAAACATACAAAATTCTAACCTTCTAACATAACCTACCTAGAACCATACTTCACATAACCATTAACTGAATCATAACAACCAAAACAGAATTGTAACTGTTGCCAACTCACTCTTAACCACCTAACAGAAACCTAACTGATTCAATTACAAATTCATAACTCACATAACAGAAAAAAACTAACTCCACAACTAATTCAATCCTCACCCTTAATCTCATAACAAACTCCCCCTAATCTAATGGCTCACATCCTCTCATGAACTCTATATAACAGAATTTCCCTCCACAATTCAAGTCTACGCCACATTCTCCATTCTCACTTCACTCATCTTAACCATTTTCATACATTCATTCCATCATCATCTTCTTCTCTCTTCACAATCTTCAATCTTCAATCTTCATTCAAATCACCATTAACCTTCTTCATCCACCTTCATACTTCAACCTTCATATTCTCTCCCATTCAGCATCATCATCTTCACGCCACCTCCACCATTTTTCTCACTTAGGTTAGAGAAATAGGTTATTCTCCCTTGTTCATTTCCTTTCTTTCTTTTCAACATTAAAACACTAATAAATAGAGATACGAATCACACCTTACTAAAAGTGGGAGCGAAATGAGCGGGATTTATTCCCTAATCTGTTTTTCAATCACTTAGTGGGAGCGAAATGAGTGGGATTTATTCCCTAATCTGTTTCTCAATCACTATATAATGGGAGAGAAATGAGTGGGATTCATTCCCTAATCTGTTTCTCGATCATTATACATTTTTATGTGATTCAAATTGCAAAGTAAATCCCTTTAAAAAATACCCAACCAAAAATACTCAAAACACTTAATAAAGGCTCGAATTAAAACAAAGTAATGAAGTGGTGCGAAACCTTGTATTGGGTTTTGTTCATCATGTAGTTACATAAAAAACACAAACCCAAGTTCATTCTGCTGCTAAGAACAAGTTAAGTCCAGTCCAGAATTAGGCGTATAAGTCTCCAAAGGTCGAGCATCGTGGATTGTGACCTTAACCTCTGTTCAACTAAAAAACACAAAACAAATGGAAACTATTGAGCCGAACTACGGTAGTTCTGATTCCTGGTAAGGGATACGTAAGCATTGGGTCGCGGAGCCTAAGCGAGCACACTTGTAAGTAATTCCTTCTTTTCCCCGTGTTTCTTTTGCATTCATGCACATTTAGGTTTTAGACATAGATTACACCCTTTAGATAGAAACAAACATAGGTGGATACCATCGAGTACGATTGGCGTGAGGGGTGCTAGCACCTTCCCCTTGAGTAACCGACTCCCGTACCCTATTCTCTGGTCGAAAGACCTTGTTCTTATTCTGAGTTAGGTTTCCTGGTATTCCTTTCCCTCGATGGGATAAATATATTAGTGGCGACTCTGATCCATTTTTTGCGGTAGCGACAGCTGGCGCCTCTGCTGGGGACGTGATAGACCTGTGTTGGTCCATTCTTAGCGAGTCGATCCTAGCCTTTGTTTGTTTCATTTTATTGGGTGTTTCTTTGTTTGTTTATATGTTTATATCCTGTGTATATATTATTGCATATCATGTCTATTTTCCTGCTTGCATATCGTGTTTACTTTCCGCATGCATCTGGACTATATTATGGGTCCCCGTGGGGGCCACATATTTTCACTGTTTGCAGGTTGGGTGGGATGTTCTATGAGGTAAAAGGCCTAATACCCAGGCCAGAGCTGACACATAGGATACCTAGGATAGAGTGGATAGTCATGACGCCAACAGAATGTCAGGTTCTGTTGATTGCGATCATGAGACCCACGACCAGTTGAGACTCGAATGGGATACCATTGTTGGCATGTATTTGCAACAATGATGGTGTTTCAGGAGAGTTGTTAACGCTGGAGACCTTTTGACCTACCCTGACTTAGATTCACCTGTGAGTGGGGAGGGATATACATGACATGTACCGTTGGTGACTATTCAGTTCTGTTGGTGACTAATGTTCCTATGGTTCCGTGATATTTATGCCGGACCTTTGATCTCATGACATCTGACCTATATCAGTTATACAGAGGATTGTACAGTGGTTACTAAGATTATTTGGACCTTTATCCCATGTTTTGCATTGCATAACATCATTGTTTCATCCACTTCATTTGTGAGGGATTCTAAAGTCTATTTCCAAAAAAAAAAGAGGAAACGAAAAAAAGTAGAAAAACAGAAAAGATGGAAAAGAAAAAAAGAAAAGATACTATATGCAAAAAAAAAAAAGAAGAAAAAAGCTTTGATAAAAGAGAAACAAAAAGTGTGAGAAAGGACTTTAGGATCCCTTGTAAATGAAACATGCATTCATAATATCATGCATTCCATGGTTCTATCAGAAGCCTACGGGGGTCCTTTCTATTCAGATCCAGACTTCAACAACAAAAGTGACTTCTCACCGCTACGTGCTCGAAAGTTGGTATTGGAATAACTCCGTGAGGTTTTTGACTGAGATGGGAACATAAATGGGGACTAACGTGAATCAGTGAATGGAAGCTATGCAAGATTTCTCTCTTAGACAAGAAGAGTTCAGATAGGTTCTTCAAAGGCCCAATGCAGATGTTAATCTCGCCCCAAGAGAAGGTCTTATAAATCAGAATGTCTGAAATAATGTTAAAATTCCTATTCATGTCAAGGAGAATTTACATCATGAGAACAATTTGGTAATTGAAGTCTTCAAGTTCCCGATTATCGAAATTAACTAAAGGTTCCACCTCTTGGAGAAAAGGTTGATATCCATAAAAGGTCGTGACTCCGCTTATTTAGACATTGTTGGTTTGTGCCTAATGCCTGATGTCAAGAATTGCAAGGGTTACTTATTCTCTCTCTGGATAGTTTGGACGTGCAAGCCAAAGTGGTAACTATCTCTTGTACACATGTGGAAATTGTCTGGGGCTCCCGACTGAGGGATAAGCAAGACGTATTCTTATCTTGAGCATTGCACCATTCGCATTGCTCGAATCCCTAAAAGCATTAAAAATTCTTGTGCAATTACGTCGGAATCTTTTGCCATGTGGTAATCAAGAGAGTTCTACAAAGACATTTCTCATTCTCAAAGTTCTACTTCATATCCTGGTTCCCCTCCTCCCGGAATTTCATTCTCAGAAGCCTTTACTTGTCAACAGAAACAAAAAGAATATGGGAAACAAAATGTTGTAATGCAAGTGCCTTGTGCCCAATTAATTCCCTGCTGGTTAGAATCTTAGTTGGTTAAGATTTGTGTTATGGGTCTTCCTTACCACATATAGATCTCCTGAGTTTGATGATCATACTAGCTTCTTCCATTCATGATGGTGATTACTGTTCTAGCATCTATATTTGGGGCTCCCGACTGAGGGATAAGCAAGACATTGTCTACCTTGAGCATTGCATCATTTGTGCTGCTCGAATCCCTAAAGTAAGGTAAAAACTTACAACTCTTCTGAAGTAATCTAAAGTGTGTGGGAGGAACACATGATAATGCTAAGTGGCGACTGTAGCAACCTGCCCTAAAAAATTAAGCTTTTATAGTTGCCATCTATTCTACCAAGGCGAATAGGAAACCTTTACACAATTGTAGAGATTCAGGATAAGATACTACATTCAGGTCGAGGGAAGGTGTTAGGCACCCCAACCCTTTCCTAAGGTTTGCATTATAAAGCTAAGGTTTATGGCTAACATAAAGAAAGATGACAGACAGTTAATAGAGTTAAGGCAAATAATTGAATATGATTAGAATATGGAGGAGGGGGAGGGGACTCGCCTTGTTGCCAAGTGCCTACGTACCTCCTTATGGAGGATCAGAGTCTACGTAGTTCGGGGAAGGGTTGTACGCCCTTAGAATTGTAATTTGATTTGATATGGTTTTAGAGGCTTTGTGAATGGCCTATCGTAGTTTTGAATAAGGATGAAAATCCGTAGTTTGATTTGAAGTGTTTTGAATGTTTTAGATTTGGGGAGTGTTTTAGGATTGGGCGTACAACCCTGGTTTAAATTTGCACTATTAATCGCAATGATCAATAGGTTTGATCACCATAATTAACAGATTAGTAAAGAATTACTGGCAATTCTAATCGATTGATTCGATTATCACTTTTAGTAAATGGATGTATTCTAATTATTTAATTTCATCGTTACCCCTCATAATCAATAGCTTTGATTAAAAATAATAACGAATTTTGAAGGAAATGCTAATCATCTTAACCAATAGCTTTGGTTAAAACCATTTAGCAAAAATAGATTAATTTTAATTATATTTGATTAAAGAATTTAATGACCGATTATTACCATCGCGACCAATAGATTTAGTTGAAACGGATAATAAATTAAATCCTAACACTTTGGCCAAACGGCCCGTGGGATTGGGCAAACCCTAATTGATTGGATAAATCTCTCTAGGGTTGTTGTGATTTTTATAACTAAAGATTAAAATAGAAATAACTTAAATCAAAAAAATCGGGCAAATAATTCCAAATCCTAATTATATTATTAATATGATTTTAAAAATTAATTAGGTATAAAAATAAAATAATCAAAACCAATTATATAAGCATATAAATAATATAATAAATAAAAAAACAGAAAAAAAATAATAAAGGAACCTGGCTTCAATCCTGTGTTATGCGCCTGGGAGTGTCCATGGTAAGCCTTGCAATCCTGGTACGTTAGATTGGATTATAGGAGATCTGATTGTACATGGCTAAGGGTACATGATGATCGTACGGAGATTCCACGCATCAGATTATCAAGGAACCATTTAGTATAATAAATAGGATGGAGCCAGGGATCGACCCCAGCTCCTTTTGGTAACACACTCATGATACTTGCCATTTGTACTTGAATCATTTGCTGATATCAATATGATTTAGAAAACATAAATATAAAAATGTCAATTAATTGAAAAAGGAAACAAACTCAGTCAATCGTGGGACCCCTTTGTCCCCTGCGCCGCCAATGAAGGGGAGAGAGAGATGATTGAGAACTTTGACCGTCCTACCACGTTGCGCCACGTCTGGAGAGAGAAACGTATATGCTACCGGCCAATCCTGCGTCGACACGCGGTCATCTTCTTCATGGGAAGAAGAAGTGGATCGTGAGATACCACAAACTTGAACCAAAAACGCAGCTTCACCTTCCCACCTTCATTTGCCCATAACTCTCTAAATTCTCCATGAAATCAAACGGAATTTGAACCAAAACTGTAGAGCTAAATGCCATGAACACAACCATCATAAATTTGAGACAAATGGAACGTTGTATCAAGTATAAAATCAAACTCAAAGTCATGGTTTCAATATGTTTCAATATCATAAACGCATAATTAAACTAAAACAAAACACGGTTATTATAACAAAGAGATCGCCCAGATCTTCTAATTAAAGCACGGTGAGTCTAATGGTATCGAGATTTTGGTCTGAAATGTCCTGGAGCATGCAACCCGAACCTCCTCCATGCTTGCACCTCAACAATGGCGTTTTGAGATGCTCACGTCTAGGCCCTTTAGTAATCGTTCAAACCTGTCTTAAATAGTCTCAGGAACTCATTAGAATCATCAAAACACATTTAAACGCCCTAATATGAGAGATTCGAAAAAATAAAATGTTGACAAAAATGTTACTTATGCTGCGTGTAACCTATGCATTCTCAGTGTCTAAAAACTCCATAGAATTACCTTATACCTTCTTAGAAAAAGGATAGAAGGCTCCACTGGCTTGCATCTCGTTGAGACCAAGAAATTTCTTATGTCCTAGTTCTTGGATTTTTGAAAACTTGGAATAGGGTTTCTCACTCCCTTTTTTGTCCCCCCTTCTCTACTAAATGATTTAGAATATATATACCATCCTATTAGGGTTAAAACTCTAGAAAAAAAATCAATAAATCATTAATCATAAAAATTGAAGAAATATTTTGTATAAAACCTTTCTAATTTTAAAAAAATGCTATTCCATGCATATTTTCCTTTTAATCTTGGCCCTTGGATTATTTTTGGATTAATTGTAATATGTTTCATGCATCTAAAAAGATTTATTTGTGATTTATTTAATTTATTTGATTTAATTTGACTTTATGCAAATAAATTCAAAAATAAAAATAAAATAAAATCACAAAATAGATGGGGATTGGTTTATGGGCCCCCTATGATCTTATAATCTCGTGGAAATCTTAAAATTATAGGCCCATTATCAAAAAACTCAAAATCCACCACTTTCTCTTTTGTGTATTTTCTCCAAATCGACCAACTTCTAAGCTTTGTATCTTCTTCAACTTTAATCACATGAATGCATTCTAGGATTTTTTAGAAAGCTTGATGAGTCCTTTAGAACCTCCTTTTGGTTTCACCTCAATTGGAGCATCCATGCTCAAGTTATGAGCTTTGACCCAAAAGGTATATTTCATTGACTTTTTGGAGGACCTATAATCTCTTGGACCATATCCCTTGAATGAAGCATTTCTGGCCTTGGCTTGTGAGAGACAAAGTTGTAGAGAATTCAATTTCCTTCCAAATAGGCTTTGAGTGGGGAATTTTTTATGTTCCATGTGAAGGTTATGGCCAGTCAAAGTTGAGTTGACTTTCTCCTTAAGAAACCCTAATTTGAACCTTTTTGCATTTGTTCATTTCTGAGTTTCTATTAATGGATCATCATCATCCTTTGATCAAATGATGGATATATTCTCCCATACTTGATGTTAACAAAAAATCATAGGTTTTGACTATGCTTTGATTATGGTTGACTTTCAGGTCAAAACCAGTTGACTGTGAATCTTTGAGTTGTTTGAGCAGGTAACCTTTGGAGTTGGGTTTTGACTTTTGTCATAGAGTTATATTATATCATCATGGGCTATGGAGAGCTTTGATTAGGGATCTTGTCTTGTTGGTTTTCCTCTAGAGAACCTCAAACCCTAGTTTTAGGAGGCTCTTGACTAGGAGAGAGTGACTTGAGAAAACCTTTGAGCCATTGAAGATGCATATAGGAGGGCAAATTTTGGGGTATGACAGCTGCCCCTTTTCAATCTTCTTAAACCTGAAGAGTTGGATAGGCACGTCTGCCTATCGTGATCTAAAGGTAGAAGATGATTGAACACTGAGAATGCCCTGAAATTTGCATTTGTTGGGAAGAAGTTCTGTGGGAGATGGGCTTACAGATGCCACCTAAGATAAATGTCCCTCTTTTTTTAGAGTGTGAAGCATATGCTTTCGAAAGGAACCACTGTGTTTTGGTTGTAGCACGGCCTAAAAAGGCAACCTGAGTTTTATGCAATGTTATGATGCATGCAATGTGTGATGCAGTGAGCCTCTCAAAATAAATGAGAGCGATGCATGTATATGCGTTATGTATGAATGAGGTATGTTAATTGAATGATGCATGATTGTTAGTTATGTTAGTTGAAGTATGTTAGTAAGTTTGGAAAAGAAAAAAACCTTGTTTGTTGGTGAAGTTTTGAAGAAGATCACTGCTGAGGGACTAACGTGATAAACCCAATTGAAGAACTGTTTGAGAAACCTTGTTATTAGGGAAAATAAATCCCTATTTGTAAAGAGACGTAGCTTTATATCACTACTAGGGGACTAACGTGATATTAATCAGCAGGATGATTTGAAGGAGATCACTGCCAGGGGACTAACGTGATATTAATCAGCGAGAAGACTTGAAGGAGATCACTGCCAAGGGACTAACGTGGTAAGACATAACTTATTACTGCTCGGGGACTAACGTAATAAGTCGTAGTTGTGTATCATTGCCAGGGGACTAACATGATGGAAATAGATCTTGGTTACTGCTAGGGGACTAACGTACCAAAGAGACGTAGCTTCATATCACCGCCAGGGGACTAACGTGATAAGAAATAACTCATTACTGCTCGGGGACTAACGTAATAAGTCGTAGTTGTGTATCATTGCCAAGGGACTAACATGATAGAAATAGATCTTGGTTACTGTCGGGGGACTAACGTACCAAAGAGACGTAGCTTCATATCACCGCCAAGGGACTAACGTGATAAGAAATAACTCGTTACTGCTCGGGGACTAACGTAATAAGTCATAGTTGTGTATCATTGCCAAGGGACTAACATGATAGAAATAGATCTTGGTTACCGCCGGGGGACTAACGTACCAAAGAGACGTAGCTTCATATCAACGTCAGGGGACTAACGTGATAAGAAATAACTCATTACTGCTCGGGGATAACGTAATAAGTCGTAGTTGTGTATCATTGCCAAGGGACTAACATGATAGAAATAGATCTTGGTTACCGCCGGGGGACTAACGTACCAAAGAGACGTAGCTTCATATCACCGCCAGGGGACTAACGTGATAAGAAATAACTCATTACTGCTCGGGGACTAACGTAATAAGTCGTAGTTGGGAAACAAGTTTGTGGTAAAGACCACTTTCCTTGTCATCAATTTGGAATAGGAGTTGGGAAACAAGTCACTTGTTTGGAGACTCACGACTCGAGGGTCGGAGAAAATAGCACGTCAAATGTTTTACGACTCGTGGGTCGGAGAAAATAGCACATCAAATGTTTTACGACTCGCGGGTCGGAGACAATAGTATGTCCAATGTTTTATGACTCATGGGTCGGAGACAATAGTATGTCCAATGTTTTACGACTCGTGGGTCGGAGACAATAGCATGTCAAATGTTTTACGACTCGTGGGTCGGAGACAATAGTATGTCCAATGTTTTACGACTCGTGGGTCGGAGACAATAGCATGTCAAATGTTTTACGACTCGTGGGTCGGAGACAATAGCATGTCAAATGTTTTACGACTCGTGGGTCGGAAAACACACCTATCACAACACGAGGATTGGAAAACACACCTATCACAGTACGAGGGTTGGAACTGGGCTTTTTGTAATATGTGCTAGATGATCTGTATATGATAATGTGTATATATATGTTTTATGAGTGAAATGAACAGCAAGGTTGTTATCATCGGTAAGGTTACCGGGAAGCAAGTGGACAATGTGGTTTAGTACCAGAGCTTTGAATTGGATGTTCTGATGTATGGGATAATGCTTATGCTCATGCATATGTTGATTGATGTAATGAGTGGAACGAAATAATGTCTTCTATAAGACTACCTGAAAAAGGTTTCTGGAATGGATATGAAAATTTGTCTTAAAGAAGACTACCTGA